>NW_024541403.1:0-50133 GCF_016758755.1 Suillus discolor | reverse complement strand
TATATCTATACAAATAATCAAGCATTAGGTTTCCACTCAGCAAGCCACTCGTGCATGTACATTAATGCTGCTTCCTGCACGGCTGCAACGGTCGGGTCTACATAACCATTCTCCGTGATTAGATCTGAGCAGTGGAATCCATCGCTCTCATAGATCGGCATGTTAGGATCACTAGGCTTATTCAGTCCATCAGCAGAGACAGTTGCTTCACGCCAAGGGTCGCGCAGGCCGTTGGCGAAGAAGAGACGTGGAACATTCACGTTCCAACCGGCATACATCGTGTCGGTTTGTGTAGTGGTCGGATGAGGTGGATAGGCAAACGCTTGAGGAAACATGTTCACGCATTGGCGCTGAAGATTATGTTGAAAAATGTGTCTCGAATACAATCAATACACGTACCTCCTCGTAAATGGGTTGGAGGATGCGGCTCACAATTGCGGGCTGGCCTTCAGGGGGGCTAACCTGGTACCATCCGACTTGATTGCACCTGGAATAATCGTAAGAGTGGATATTCGAGCTAATGAGCATACATACACTATCCAAAACCACGACCTGGTTGGATTGTTCACGGTAACATCAGTCCAGTAGGACTGACTCGTGTTATACGTCCCAAGACAGGTTCTAGCTTCACAGTCAGCCAATCCGGATGACTACATCTCAGGGGTACGTACTCAGCATCTTGGGATCCACAGACTTTACTATCAAGTTTAGCCACGTCAATCAGAAATCAAGGGGACCACCTACCAGAGTTGTAGTATGTGGTATTCCAGAAGTTTCCCCAAGAGTAGATGGCGTGTTCAAGTCCCCATCCTTCAGGTCCGGCACTGACGCCGTTCTTGACCTCGAGTGCATCACAGAACTGGAAGAACATTGCCCCTGGGCCAACGTCAGGCTGCAGAGATTGCCACTCGTACAAGGTGTATAGGACTGTTGACCCAAGCAGAGTCAGTCGAGTCAAGAAGGCAGCAGAAAAAAAATGTCACAAAAGGAATATTCGAGGTAAAAGGATGAACTGCGCGCGCTGGTGAGGGCAATATAAACTACAGATGTTGCATGGATCAGAAGGCATGCTAACCATGCTCCGCTCTACGCAACCACATAAAACTGAAAAGACAAGGATGACTCACGTGCACTGGCGAAATCGTCTACGTGTACAACATCACCGAGGCCAAATGTTTCCTTGAGCGTCTGAATTCCAGCGGTGTCATTAACCGTGAACATCTCATCCAAGTATGCAACCACTGCCTGTACATCAGATGAACAATTCTGTGGCATGTACTCGCGAATAGGTGTGAAATAACCATAAAAGTCGCTGTTTGTGCCAGAGAACAGTGATCCAAGGCCAATTTCAACGAACGGACACGTCATATGCGGATACATTCCGTTAATTATAACGAGAAATCAATCAGATTAATTGGAGATGCACAGTGATGTAACATACGTGATGGCTTCTACGACGGCAGAAGATGCATATGCAGCCCAGAAAATTTTCGGTTTGCTTTACGTCAATCATTATGCTGAAACATCAAATTGTGTTTCAAATTCTCACTTGACCATTGTCCAACTTGTGAGGCCTCCCGAGTAGCTTCCTCCGATCAATATCCATGGAGCCTGACCTGGTTTCACAGCATCACCACCAGGCATAGGAAGGTCGGCTGTGGTGGCAAAATATACGAGATCATCGATAGCCTGCTGGATGGTGAGGAGAGCTAGGGATTTTGGCGTGAGGTTGTCGTATGGATTGGAATAACCAAAGAAACGGTGCTCGATGAGGATGGCTGCACCATTTTGTTGTTGGGCGATGAGACCGTTAATCGTGTCGTTGGTGGTGTAGCCTTCGTATCCTGAAATAAAGTACTTTGAGAGAAAGGTAACAAATTGGTTATAGTAAAACCAACCATCTGCATCCACTTCTCCAGGCGTCATCAATATAATGGGACCGCCTTGAGCGCACACGTCAATATCGCTTGAAGCGCACCTTGATCCTCGCGACATACCAGGTTTATAACACTCCCAGTTCATCCAATATCGTTGCTTGAAGGTTCCGAGGCCTGGATTATCGTGGTCGATGAGCTGGTCGAAGTGATAAACAGTCGTAATATCGAGTGCTGTGCCATTTGGTGAAATGATAGAACGTTGAGGTGCTGAGAGCTTGGGGAGAGACTGCATGCCACGAAGCATGGCATTAGGGATAGCTGCTCGGGCAAGGCCTGAAAGGAATGAGCAACGCAACCCACATCATGTCAGCCAGTGGGGAGTGAGATAACATGATCCTGGTCCGGGAAACGCTTTTTATATGTAGCCATGGCAGGATGCGTAAGTGGGTAGTGTAACACTTGCAATTTGACAACTTTGCTACTCGCTTCGTAAGAGAAGCCTGAAGAGGATATTTTTGGACATACAGGTTGCTCGACGGCCTTACCGTGGTCGTCCATCAAAAGGAACTTGGAGAAAGACCCAGTACGTATTCTCTAATGCCTGGACTTGCGGCTCGCACAGCTGAGATGGATTTAAATGGTGAATACGGCTCAGCAGATATTTAGATGCTCACTGCTCTGACTCTGACATGTGCCTCAAGGGTCAGCTTGACCTAGTAATTAATTTGAGTCTTCTGATCTTCCAGGTATGTGTCGTTGGTAGGAGAAAGACTGTATACGGCCAACATGACTACTGAGGAAAGCTCCTTTGGAGAAGACCAATTGTACCGCGGTCAAAGTTGCCCTTGGTCTTGCTCTTTCGGGAAAAGGTCAGGAAGAGTATGACTAGTGCGGCTGAAGCCTGACACAGGCCCGCCGGGGTCGTACTGCCGAGAGTGTAGCGGGAATCTGCTGCAACTGTTATCTTGTTGACTGAGTGCCAGTTCGTTATCCCTTCAACACCCTGAAGGCCCTCGGGCTATTAGTAGTGTTGCTGATAAGTAAATTGGCCAACCCAATAGTCTCCACTAGTCACTGGCAAGTCGAATGTAATGCATTCTGCATCAGAAGTCGGAAGAACTTATCTTAGCTCGTCGAAGTTACTTCGAACGCACTAGACACTGTGTCTGACTTACATCATCACACGTGTCACAAGTTAACGACCTAATATTGAAGTCCGTCACTAGCTATACTTTATGTAAGAGTCAGGCTGGCTGTTCAAACTTTGGACATAAGTTAATTACAGTACAGTGCTGTGAATCAAGGACAACAACACCCAATGGCACCTCTAACGACTGGCAGCTGGTTCTAGCTGGTTTGCCTAGTAGTTCACGGTATACCACTGGCCGGTCGACCGGTCAACGTTGATCACCGGTGGGTTGTTCATTCTTGCCTGTTTTTAATTGATATAAGTTACCAAGTTTCTTACTCCATTGAAACAGGGAACGAGCTATTTTCTTAGTGCTATCAAGCAGCATACTACTACAACACAACGCGCTACCATCATGTAGTGCGAACGCCGCGGTCAGCCTGTCCGGGTACAGCACAGGCGTTTCAAACTTTCTCCACGACTTAAAGCGCTCTGCTGTAACGTCATTACTTGCCCTTACAAGTCTCGGGCACGCCCCTTACACCCCATGTCGTCTAGAGGCGCTTGCTATTCAATTTTGTCAGTTGCCACTTCCCTAACTCTAGCACTTTCCTACGGAAGCACGACATGTGGATTCAACGCTCCACTAATTGACATGATGTCAAAATCATGCAAGTTGGATGTTCTGGATTCTGAAGACTTGCTAACACTGTCTATGAATTTGATATACTTCAGGGTTATCAAGAATCTGTGGTTCGCGAAGTTCGTGAATGATGTGCATGTTTTTCAAGTGAATCGATGGCGTACTACCAGTGGTCATGCAGTCCGTGCAGATCGCCGCCCCCCACCTGGTCATATTTGGTCGTGTGTGTTGTCGTCCTTCCTAGCTAGCACCAGCACCATGCTTACGTATGGTATCCTTCACAGCGAACTATATAAGACTGCCTCCGCTTTCACCGAAGAGGGCGAAACCTCAACTTAAGGACCGCAGGACTGTTTTTACCCACCGTGTCGAATGGAGAACGAAACCAATCAGCAAGTAACCCCACTGCTCTCGGATTATTGATTGATCAAGTTTTGTAGGTCACCCGAGCCGCTACCAGACTATTGGGCGGTTCCGGATTTTAACGAACATCCTATATTGTCCACATTGTTTCGTACACTCTGTCTGATCTCGATGTCAAGACCGTCTCTCGAACATCACTGGAAGTCCAAGATCAACGATGATGAATGGGATAAGCATAGGAAGAGTTTTACTGACAGACTGAGTAATACTAACATAGCGGTAGGTAACATCGATATGACCTAACCATGGACTGATTTATGAAATTGCAGGCAGGCTTGGCATGTAGTACTTCTTAGGGTCAAGGAAAGAAATCTAATACTGAATTGCAGGTACTCACTACTTCGGCGGTCTTTCTTTCAACACAACCGCCTCTGACATCGTTTCTTCCGTACACCATACGCGTTTGCTATCTTTTAGCCCTCGGATCTTTTGCGCATGCCCTCGGTGGCCTGCTTACTGGCCTAGCTGTAGTCAACATATGGGAAGCCTGTGATCGTATATGGTCTAAAGAAGTTTGTATCAGACCTGACTGCATTTATGCGTATTCACAAACTTGCAGGTCCTGACGGCCACACGCTTTCGACTGTGCTGTACACTCATGTTTATCGCCTGGCCGACTGTATCTCTCACGCTTTCTATCATCTTCTTGATGTCATGTAAGTGGTCCCATATTGATGCCGAGATTGATCTAATAGCATCCTATAGCTCTTATGATCGCGTGTTACGCTTCTGGACTGTGGTGGCTTCAATTCTTGGCGACAATAGAGATATTGTCCTGGGCGTGGTTGCCCCTTCTCTTCGCTTGGTGCGCACTCGAAAAGACTCTACCACCAAATTTGCGGGCATATAGACGGCAGACTGGCACCAGTTCGCCCTCCTCAGGTATATGTACTTTCGAGGAATCGTAATGAATTGCGTAACTCGCTACTCGATCAGGTTGTGTTTGAGCACATGTACGGCCAACGTGCCAATGGTTTTAGAACATACCTAAATATAATACATGTATATTATCAGAGATTGATGCCAGCAGTTGTCTAGACTGGCACTGTTCAGATGCGTTTTACTGTATAGGGGTTTCTTTCAAGAGCTCGAATGAGTTATCAGAGCTTCATAACGAAGCTTAGCCAGCTTCTCGACAACAGGCAACAACCACCCGACTTAATGTGGCGCACGGTAATTTCCGTAGTTCATGCCCAGCATGTTGAATTCCTCGAAAAAGGGCTTTACAGCGCCTATCACAGATTGATGCGATGTATTGAAATCTAAGACCAGGACACGTATTATATACGCAAACTATTTGATGAGAGGCCATAACTATACAGGGCCTACGCAAATCGCGATAGGTCGAGTGGTTTCTAAAATTTGCTGTTGAATCGATGTCTGGCGTCTAGCCATATGAATCAACTGTAACACGCGGACGGATTAAAATTGAGTTCCATTACGGTTAATACGCGCATATATGACATCACCAGGTCACAACTTCACCTGATTTTGGAGTCGAGGAGGGGCATCGAACACAGCTAACAGGTTCTCACCAGTCATTCCGGTCCTCATATGGACTGCTGTTTGAAGCCAACACAGACCAAGATGCGTATCTTGATAGGGATCAACTGTCTTGCCCTAAACAGTTTTCTTCTTGATCCTGTATGGTGCTCTGATAATGGTTTGGTACAGAATGCGTGTGTGCGCATGCGCATCACCGTATTATGGGAACAATTTTCCAGTGCGACCTGCATATGCGACAAGGTTCAACGGCTCGTAAGGTCAGCGTACTTGACCTTTATATATCATAACTTATCAAGAGAGCCGAAACCGAGTGCAGCGTCTAGCGTGTTTTGTTATTACATGAGGATGGATGCTCGAAGAGCCGCAGCAGGAGTAGAGATAGCATCGCATCCTGTGGTTACGAATATGACTGTACCTGAGGCCTGAGCCGTGCCACTGCATGATATCACTGTGTGATGTGGTTATTGAGAGGAGGTGAACTACTTGCCTGAGTAGCTTTTTCAGGATGGTCCTCCGTTTCTCTCTTGCTGATGCGTTCCTCTACATGATGAAATGAAGTTGGAATATTCGGAATGTCAGAAACGATATACATGTATACGGAACATCACGACTGCTGAACGATACTCACGCAGCTCGATCTCTGCACTGCTGTATCTGGCAGAGAAAATATCTCAAGCCCAGTGAAAAATGGAGGGTTGTGATGACGTATCGTGAGGATTGAGTCGTGCAGAACTTAAAAGACTGAGAACAGAAAATAGTACTATTATGTAGATGAGATATGGGCGACGTACGTGAGTATGATGTGGTGTGTCATCGAATAATCACTGGGGTACATGACCTTTGTTGGCAACTTGACTGGACAGGACGGACTCTGTATTGTCATCGACACTTCTTCCCAAACGTAGGTGTTTATAATATAAACAACTTGCCTAACCACAGCCCCAATGCTTCAATCCTTTATCACGTGGACGGCGTCCACTCAGCAAGCCACTTCTTCATGTACCTTAATCCTGCTTCCTGCACGGCCGCGACAGTTGGGTCTACAACCCCATTCTTCGCCAGCATATCCGAGCAATGGAATCCATCGCTCTCATAGATCGGCATGTTGGGATTGCTAGGCTTATTCAGTCCATCAGCAGAGACAGTTGCTTCACGCCAAGGGTCGCGCAGGCCGTTGGCGAAGAAGAGACGTGGAACATTCACGTTCCAACCGGCATACATTGTGTCGGTCTGTGTAGTGGTTGGCTGAGGTGGATAGGCGAACGCTTGAGGAAACATGTTTACGCATAGGCGCTGAAAATTATATTAAAGAATGCTTATGTTTTGGTTTTGAATACAATCAATAAACGTACCTCGTTGTAAATGGGTTGGAGAATGCGGCTCACAATTGCGGATTGGCCTTTGGGGGGGCCAACATGGTACCATCCGACTTGATTGCACCTAGACTAATTGTCAGAGTGGATATTCGAACTAATGAGCATACATACACCATCCAAAACCACGACCTGCCTGAATTGTTCACGGTAACATCAGTCCAGTAGGATTGACTCGTGTTATACGTCCCAAGACAGGTTCTAGCTTCACGGTCAGCCAATCCGGATGACTACATCTCAGGGGTACGTACTCAGCATCCTCGGATCCACAGACTTTACTATCAAGTTTAGCCACGTCAATCGGAAATCAAGGGGACCGCCTACCAGAGTTGTAGTATGTGGTATTCCAGAAGTTTCCCCAAGAGTAGATGGCGTGTTCAAGTCCCCATCCTTCAGGTCCGGCACTGACACCGTTCTTGACCTCGAGTGCATCACAGAACTGGAAGAACATTGCTCCTGGGCCAATAGCAGGCTGCAGATTTAGCCACTCGAACAAGTTGTCTTGAACTGTTGGCCAAAGCAAAGTCAGTCGAGTCAAGAAAGTAGCAGAAAATTTTAAGAAAAAGAATGTCGCAAAAAGAAAAGGAGGAACTGCGCGCGCTGGTGATTGCAATATAAAATACAGAAAGACATGTTAACCATGCTGTCTGTTCTACGCAATCACATAAGCCTGAATACAGGACAAGGACGACTCACGTGCAGTGGCGAAATCATCTACGTGTACAACATCGCCAAGGCCAAATGCCTCCTTGAGGGTCTGGATTCCAGCCGTGTCGTTAGCTACGTACAACTCATCCAGGTAGGCAATCACAGCCTCTACATCAGAGGAACAGTTCTGCGGCATGTACTCGCGAACAGGGGTGAAATACTCATAATAATCACTGTTTTGGTCGAATAAAATCACATCAATGAGACACGAGGAGTGATTATAATAAAATGACGTGCGTGATCGCTTCTACAACCCCAGAAGATGCGTATGCGGCCCAGAAAAGTCCTGGTTTGCTGTACACGAATCATTAACTGAAACAAACGTTTCACTTCTGGCAAGTTACTCACTCGACCATCGTCCAACCTGTGAGGGCCCCTGCGTAGCTTCCTCCCGTCAGTATCCAAGGGGCCTGACCTGGTTTCACAGCATCACCCCCAGGCATGGGAAGGTCAGCAGTATTCGCGAAATACTCGAGATCATCAATGGCCTGCTGGATGGTAAGGAGCGCGAGAGATTGTGACGTGAGGTTGTCGTATGGATTGGAATAGCCAAAGAAACGATGTTCGATGCTGATGACCGCACCATTCTGTTGTTGAGCGATGAGACCGTTGATGGTTTCATTGGTAGTGAGGGCCTCAAAGCCTAAAAATCAAGTGCTTGAGAGAAAATCACAAATCAAGGATGGTAAACTGACCATCCCCGGGACCTTCTCCGGGTGTCGTCAAGATGATGGGGCCACCTGCAATGCAACGTTACTCGAAGTTGCACCTCTATCTTCACGACATACCGGGCTCGTAAAACTCCCAGTCCATCCAATACCGCTGCTGGAACATCCCGAGGTCTGGATTATTGTGGTCGATGAGCTGATCAAAGTAATAGATGGTCGTGATGGGTGGGAGTACTGTGCCATTCGGTGAAGTGATGGCACGATCCGGCACTGGGAGCTTTGGGAGAGAAGGCATGCCGCGAAGCATTGCGTTGGGGATAGCTGCTCGGACAGGACCTGGAAGTAGCAGCGACGCAAGGGCCCACATGATGTTGAACATTGATGACAGGGATGGCACTCAACAACATGATGATGGTCGAGAAAAGACCTTTTATAGCCACGGCGAGGCACCACACTTGCGAAGTTCTGATTGAAACATGCGCTACTTGATTCGCAAGCAAGACGCGGTAACAGATGAGGCACAGAATGGAATTGGACTTACATAGGTGGCAGTAGATTGCTCAACGGCTTTCAAATGCACCCATCAAACTGAAGTTGGCGAAAGATCCAGTACGTGTAGATTTGCTTATCGCATCCAGAGTCTGAATATGTGGCTCGCACGACTGAAATTTGAATAGTTGTAGATAACTCCTGGAATATTACTTGCTACATGCTCGATACTGATAGGCCAGTGGTGAATTAGAAGCTCACTTGAACGACTTGCTGGCGGCGCTCACCGTTTGAATGCCATGGTAATCTGACTCGGAGACTGGTTCCGAGGCTGGACCACGGGAACATCTTACGAGAAGTTGCGACGTCTGATTCTTGCAGGACATCATGCGTCAGTGGGAGAACACACGATGACCTGCTGTGGTGCACACACCTTACAGTACTACTCACGAAAACTCGGACTGTGCGCGTACGCCGTAGCTATTTTGACGTGGTCCTGCCGCGCCTGCCGCGGTTGTGACGCGGTTGTGACGCGGCGTGATGCGGATGTGACGCGGCGTTGACGTGGCACTAACGAGCCTTGACGCGGCCACTGACGCGCCATTCCTATATGTTCTACATTAGACTTCCAGATCAAGTTGGATGAGTTCACGACCATTCCTTTGTTATTTTATTGCCATAGAACATGTACAACTAGGTACATAAGCCAATGTCTATTTTCTTTTCCTCCCTCTCTGGACCCTTCGAGCCTGTGGAGCACATCGACGTTTAACGGGCGGACATTCTTCAGCCGGCGGAGAAGGAACTACAGCCTCGGATAACTCGTCTGCAAACTCCAAAGATGTAGCATCAGAGTTATCCCTGAATAAGGGGCCGTGCTGCCAATCACATAAGTTAGATATCTATCGAACGGAGCAGGCAATGTCTTCCTCACTTCAAGTTCACTCTCGCTATAATCTCTTCCAGAATCCCATGCATCAGATACACATTCCATCGCCTGTGATGTTGGCCAACGTCCAAACCCCACTGCTGGTTGCCTGCAGGTCCTGCTTATTCGGAATCCTCGGACATCCTTGCTTCTAGTACGGTCAGACACTCGAGGTCGACGCATCAAATACAAATAACTCCTGTGAGTGGTGCTAACTAAAATGTGCCATTTGGTGAAATAATAGAACGTTGAGGTGCTGAGAGCTTGGGGAGAGACTGCATGCCACGAAGCATGGCATTAGGGATAGCTGCTCGGGCAAGGCCTGAAAGGATGAGCAACGCAACCCACATCATGTCAGCCAGTGGGGGTTGAGATAACATGATCGTGGTCCGGGAAACGCCTTTTATATGTAGCTATGGCAGGATGCGTAAGTTGATTACAGTGCTGTGAATCAAGGGCAACAACATCCAACCACCTCTAACGACTGACAGCTGGTTCTAGCTAATTGCATTGTTTGACTTAGTAGGCGGTATACCACTGGCCGCCGCACAGTTAATCACCGGTGGGTTGTTCATTCTTGCTTGGTTTCGATTGTTTCTTACTCCGTTGAAACAGGGAACAAGGTGTTTTGTGGGTGCTATCAAGCAACGTGTACCACATACTACAACAACACGCTACCATCATGTAGTGCGAACGCCGCGTCCAACCTGTCCAGGTATAGCACAGGCATTTTAAACTTTCCCCGCGACTTGAAGTGCTCTGCTGTAACGTCATTACTTGCCCTTACAAGTCTCGGGCACGCCCCATTTCGTCTAGAGGCCCTTGTTATCCAATTCTGTCAGTTGTCGTTTCCCTAACTCTGGCACTTTCCTATGAAAGCACGTCATGTGGATTCAACGCTCGTGAATAATTGACATAATGTCAAAATCATGCAAGTTGGATGTTCTAGATTCCGAGGACTTGCTAACACCTGTCTATGAATTTGATATACTTCAGGGTTATCAAGAATCTGTGGTTCGCGAAGTTCGTGAATAATGTGTATGTTTCTCGAGCCAATCGATGCCGTGCTACTAGTGGTCATGCGGTCCATGCAGATCGCCGCCCCCACCTGGTAATATTTGGTTGTGTGGGCTAGCTCCAACACGACACGCTTACATATGGTATCTTTGACAGCGAACTATATAAGACTGCCTCCGCTTTCACCGAAGAGGACGAAACCTCAACTTGAGGACCGCAAGACTGTTCTTACCCACTGCGTCGAATGGAGAACGAAACCAATCAGCAAGTAACCCCACTGCTCTCGGATTATTGATTAATCAAGTTTTACAGGTCACCTGAGTCGCTACCTGATTTTTGGGCGGTTCCAGATTTTAACGAACATCCTATATTGTCTACATTGTTTCGTATACTCTGTCTGATCTCGATGTCAAGACCGTCTCTCGAACATCACTGGAAGTCCAAGATCAACGATGATGAATGGGAGAAACATAGGAAGAGTTTTATTGACAGACTGAGTAATACTAACATAGCGGTAGGTAACATCGATATGACCTAACCATGGACTGATTTATGAAATTGCAGGCAGGCTTGGCATGTAGTACTTTTTAGGGTCAAAGAAAGAAATCTAATACTGGATTGCAGGTACTCACTACTTCGGCGGTCTTTCTTTCAACACAGCCGCCTCTGGCATCATTTCTTCCGTACACCCTACGCGCTTGCTATATTTTAGCCTTCGGATCTTTTGCGCATGCCCTCGGTGGCCTGCTTACTGGCCTAGCTGTAGTCAACATATACGAAGCTTGTGATCGGATATGGACCAACGAAGTTTGTAGCAGACCTGACTGCACTTATGCGTATTCACAAACTTGTAGGTCCTGACGGCCACACGCTTTCGGCTGTGCTGTACACTCATGTTTATCGCCTGGCCGGCTATATCTCTCACGCTTTCTATCATTTTTTTGATGTCATGTAAGTGGTCCCATATCGATGCCGAGATCGATCTAATAGCATCCTATAGCTCTTATAATCGCGTGTTACGCTTCTGGACTGTGGTGGATTCAATTCTTGGCGACAATAGAGATATTGTCCTGGGCGTGGTTGCCCCCTCTCTTCGTTTGGTGCGCACTCGAAAAGACTCTACCACCAAAGTTGCGGGCATACAGACGGCAGACTGGCACCAGTTCGCCCCCCTCAGGTATATGTACTTTCGAGGAATTGTAATGAATTACGCGATTCGCTACTCGTGTTTAAGCATGCAACGTGCCGATGGTTTTTAGAATACACCCAAATATGATACATGTATACATGTATATTATCAGAGATTGGTGCCAACAGTTGTCCAGACTGGCACACAGTGTTTAGATGTGTTTTACTGTATAGGGGTTTCTTTTGAGAGCTCGAATGGGTTACCAGAGCTTCATAATGAAGCTTAGGACCCTTCTCGACAGCAGGCAATACCACACGACTTAATGTGGGCGCAAGGTAATTTCCGTGGTTCATGCCCAGCATGATGAACTCCTCGAAAAAGGGCTTTACAGCGCCTACCACAGATTGATGTAATGCATTGAAATCTTAGACCAGGACACGTATTATATACGCAGACTATTTGATGAGAGGCTGTAACTGTACAGGGCCTATGCGAATCGCGATGGGTCAAGTGGTTTCTAAAATTTTGCTGTTGAATCGATGTCTGGCGTCTAGCCATATGAATCGACTGTGACAAATTATTGAGTTCCATTACGGTTAATACGCGCATATATGATATCACCGAGGTCACACAACTTGACCTAATTTCGGCATCAAGGAGGGGCATTGAACACAGCTGTGTTCTCACCAGTCATTTTGATCTCCAAATTTTCCCATATGGACTGCTGTTCAAAACCAACACAGGCCAAAAATCCATCCATTGCGTACCTTGATGGGGATCAGCTGTCTTGCCCTAAACAGTTTTCTTCTTGATCCTGTATGGTGCTCTGATAATGATTTGGTACAGAATGCGTGTGTGCGCATGCGCATCAGCGTATTCTGGGAACAATTTCCAGTGCGACCTGCATATACAACAAGGTTCAACGGCTCGTAAGGTCGGCGTACTTGACCTTTATATATCATAAGAAACAACATTGAATGGGCTCGAGGGATGAGATGAGTGTCGTAGTATTTCAGAGGACAAAGGATATCTTCGTACAAGACGAAAAAATAAACCGGTTGAATCAATGATGACCGTCGATATATTTAGAAGAGGTCCATCAAGAGAGCCGAAACCGAGTCCAGCGTCCAGCGTGTTTTGTTATTACATGAGGATGGGTGCTCGAAGAGCCGCAGCAGGAGTAGAGATAGTATCGCATCCTGTGGTTACGAATATGACTGTACCTGAGCCGTGCCACTGCATGATATCACTGTGTGATGTTGTTATTGAGAGGAGGTGAACTACTTGCAGTAGCTTTTTCAGGATGGTCCTCCATTTCTCTCTTGCTGATGCGTTCCTCCACATGATGAAATGAAGTTGGAATATTCGGAAGGACAAAAATGATATATATGTATACGGAACATCACGACTGCTGAGCGATACTCGCGCAGCTCGATCTCTGCACTGCTGTATCTGGCAGAGAAAATATTTCAAGCCGAGTGAAAAATTGACGTATCGTGAGGATTGAGTTGTGCAGAACTTAGAAGAATCGAGTCTAAAGAAAATGGTACTATTATGCAGATGAGATATGGGCGACGTACGTGAGTATGATGTTGGTGTGTCATCGAATAATCAGTGGGGTACACGACCTTTGTTGGCAACTTGGCTGGACAGGACGGACTCTGTATTGTCATCGACACTTCTTCCCAAACGTAGGTGACTATAATATAAACAACTTGCCTAACCACAGCCCCAATGCTTCAATCTTTTATCACGTGGACGGCGTCCACTCAGCAAGCCACTCCTTCATGTACCGTAATCCTGCTTCCTGCACGGCCGCGACAGTTGGGTCTACAACCCCATTCTTCGCCAGCATATCAGAGCAATGGAATCCATCGCCCTGATAAATCGGCATGTTGGGATTGCTAGGCTTATTCAGTCCATCAGCAGAGACAGTTGATTCACGCCAAGGGTCGCGCAGGCCGTTGGCGAAGAAGAGATGTGGAACATTCACGTTCCAACCGGCATACATTGTGTCGGTCTGTGTAGTGGTCGGCTGAGGTGGATAGGCGAACGCTTGAGGAAACATGTTTACGCATAGGCGCTGGAGATTATATTGAAGAATGCTTATGTTTTGGTTTTGAATACAATCAATAAACGTACCTCGTTGTAAATGGGTTGCAGGATGCGACTCACGATTGCGGGCTGGCCCTCAGGAGGGCCAACCTGGTACCATCCGACTTGATTGCACCTAGAATAATTGTCAGAGTGGATATTCGAACTAATGAGAATACATACACCATCCAAAACCACGACCTGTTTGCATTGTTCACGGTAACATTAGTCCAGAAGGGCTGGCTTGTGTTATACGTCCCAAAACAAGTTCTAGCTTTACGATCAGCCAATCCGGATGACTATATCCCAGGGATACGTACTCAGCATCCACGAATCCACAGACTTTACCATCAAGTTTAGCAATGTCAATCGGAAATCAAGGAGACCGCCTACTATATTTGTAGTATGTAGTATTCCAGAAGTTTCCCCATGAGTAGATGGCGTGTTCAAGTCCCCATCCTTCAGGCCCGGCACTGACACCGTTCTTAACCTCGAGTGCATCACAGAACTGGAAGAACATTGCCCCTGGGCCAACATCAGGCTGCAGAGATTGCCACTCGAACAAGTTGTTTTGAACTGTTGACCCAAGTAAAGTCAGTCGAGTCAAGAAAGCGGCAGAAGTGAAGAAAAAGAATGTCGCAAAAAGAAGAGGAACTGTGCGCGCTGGTGCAATATAAACTACAGAAAGACATGCCAACCACGCTGTCTGTTCTACGCAGTCACATAAGCCTGAATACAGGACAAGGACGACTCACTTGCAGAGGCGAAATCATCTACGTGTACAACATCGCCGAGGCCAAATGCCTCCTTGATGGTCTGGATTCCAGCCGTGTCGTTAGCTACGTACAACTCATCCAGGTGGGCAATCACAGCCTCTACATCAGAGGAACAGTTCTGCGGCATGTACTCGCGAACAGGGGTGAAATACTCATAATAATCACTGTTTTGGTCGAATAAAATCACATCAATGAGACACGAGGAGTGATTATAATAAAATGACGTACGTGATCGCTTCTACAACCCCAGAAGATGCATATGCGGCCCAGAAAAGTCTTGGTTTGCTGTACACGAATCGTTGACTGAAACAAACGTTTCACTTCTGGCAAGTTACTCACTCGACCATCGTCCAACTTGTGAGGGCCCCCGCGTAGCTTCCTCCCGTCAGTATCCAAGGGGCCTGACCTGGTTTCACAGCATCACCCCCAGGCATGGGAAGGTCAGCAGTATAAACGAAATATTCGAGATCATCAATGGCCTGCTGGATGGTAAGGAGCGCGAGAGATTGTGACGTGAGGTTGTCGTATGGATTGGAATAGCCAAAGAAACGATGTTCGATGCTGATGACCGCACCATTCTGTTGTTGAGCGATAAGACCGTTGATGGTGTCATTGGTAGTGAGAGCCTCGGAGCCTAAAAATCAAGTGCTTGAGAGAAAATCACAAATCAAGGATGGTAAACTGACCATCCCCGGGACCTTCTCCGGGTGTCGTCAAGATGATGGGGCCACCTGCAATGCAACGTTACTCGAAGTTGCACCTCTATCTTCACGACATACCGGGCTCGTAAAACTCCCAGTCCATCCAATACCGCTGCTGGAACATCCCGAGGTCTGGATTATTGTGGTCGATGAGCTGATCAAAGTAATAGACGGTTGTAATGGGTGGGAGTACTGTGCCATTCGGCGAAGTGATGGAACGATCCGGCACTGGGAGCTTTGGGAGAGAAGGCATGCCGCGAAGCATTGCATTGGGGATAGCTGCTCGGACATGACCTGGAAGCAGCAGCGACGCAAGGGCCCACATGATGTTGAACATTGATGACAGGGATGGCACTCAACAACATGATGATGGTCGAGAAAAGACCTTTTATAGCCACGGCGAGGCACCACACTAGTCCGAAGTTCTAATTGAAACATGTGCTACTCGCTTCGCTTCGCAAGACGCGGCAATAGATGAGTCCCAGAATGGAATTGGACTTACACTAGTAGCTGGCAGCAGATTGCTCAATGGCTTTCAAATGCACCCATCAAACTGAAGTTGGCGAAGGATTTAACAGTAGGTGTAGATTTGCTCATCCCATTCAGAATCTGAACATGTGGCTTGCACGACTGAGATTTGAATGATTGTAGATTCTGGTCGATAACTCCTGGAATATTACTTGCCAAATGCTCGATACTGATAGGCCAGTGGTGAATTAGAAGCTCACTTGAACGACTTGTTGGCGGCGCTCACCGTTTGAATGCCATGGTAATCTGACTCGGAGACCGGCTCCGAGGCTGGACCACGGGAACATCTTACGAGAAGTTGCAACGTCTGATTCTTGCAGCACATGATGCGTCGGTGGGAGAACACACAATGACCTGCTGTGGTGGTGATGCACACACCTTACAGTACTACTCACGAAAACTCGGACTTTGCGGCCAAGCGCGCGATCAATTTGCCCAATATGGACTCTGAATGAAGAAGCGCCAAGCAAATTGCAACTTAGCAACAACTTGACAACTACAAAACTCGATTCAAACGCTGCAATGCGCACGTACTAATGAACCATGCACAATACAGTACTATGCCAAGCTTGACTCGGAATACTGCACCATGGCAGCAAACTTTGGGCATTCATGTGCGTATCATGGAACGTTCAGGTTAGCTAATTTGCTTGCCTACGTCACGGTATACGGTTATTCCACAGTATGAAAGCACGAATAATCGCTAGCATTATGTGCTAATAGGTCCACCGCGTCATGCTGTCGCTGCGTTGTTCATAGTTCTCTCCTCACTACTATGGCGACCTCTGCTTCATTTCACGGTGTTGTTGGTCTTCAAAATGGAAGTTGATATTTGATTATCAAAAAGAATTCTTGGCGATACGACAAATTCATTCCCAAGAAGTCGGTGATATTCGTATTCATATTTGGTGCCACTGCTGACACTGATTCTGCCGAAGATATATTGGATGCACAGACGACTATTTTATAGTATTGGCCCTATCATCGACAATCTGTGCATCTCTTTGCCAACTTGTGACGCACATGACTTCTCTTGGCCCTCGTACTGTTGCTCATTCATCTATCTGTATAGCACTTATAGCACTCAACACCAACATCATCCATGGATCATGGACTGTTTGCCGGTGAACCACATCCTGAGCAACGTCAAGATCTGCCGATCAACAATCTGCTTGGGCAACTTCATTAACAAGACACTCACCTACACTGTTGCGTCCTAAATCTCCAAGACAAAATTCAGAACCAACCAACCAAAAGAACCAAGGACATACCAAGATTCTCTGTCAGGTCTACTCGCACGACGGTCCGCAACTGCAATCCAGGATGACTACAGAATATCGTGACAAAGTGCGAAACCGTCAATGACAAAGCAGGTAAAGAATCAAGCTCATTAATTGCAAGAGATGGGAAAGTGTTATTCGCGCTGCTAGTGAGTGTATATTTGCTGGAACTAATTGATCTCATATGGCCTTGTTCGAGGCTCGCAAACAGATTGCACGTGAGAAGTATCTTGCCTTTAAATCACATACAGTGCAGAGAAAATGGAATGGCTGCAGCCTGTGCCCTCGGAAGCCTCGAGAAATGAAACGGACTCTGTATTGGTATCGACACTACTTCCCAAACGTAGGTTACTATAATATAAATAACAACTTGCCTAACCACAGTCCCGATAATTCAATCTATCATCACATAGACGGCGTCCACTCAGCAAGCCACTCCTTCATGTATCCTAATCCTGCTTCCTGCACGACCGCGATAGTCGGGTCTAACATACCATTTCTCGTTAACAGATCCGAACAATGGAATCCATCGCTCATATAGATCGGCATGCTAGTCGTGTTAGGCTTATTCAGCCCATCAGCAGAGACAGTCCCCCCGCGCCAAGGGTCACGCAGGCCGTTGGCGAAGAAGAGACGTGGGACATTCACGTTCCAGCCAGCGTACATCGCGTTCGTCTCTGCCGTGGCAGGCTGAGGTGGATAAGCGAATGCTTCAGGGAACATGTTTACACATTGGCGCTGATGATTATGTTGATGGATGTTCATTTCTCAGATCGAATCTACGTACCTCTCCATAACCGGGCTGGAGGATGCGGCTCACGATCGCAGGTTGGCCTTCAGGAGGTCCAGTCTGGTAGAAACCGATTTGGTTGCACCTAGTAAGATCGTCAGATTAGATATTGATGCCAATAAAAATGCATACACCATCCAAAACCACGATCTGTCGGAATTATCCACGGTAATATTAGTCCAGTAGATGGCAGTCGGGTCAAACGTCCCTAGACAGGTTCTGTCTTCACCGTCAGGCAGTGCAAACGACATCACGTCCCAAGAACACGTACTGTACATCTTGATCAGGACAACCTTCATCATCCAGATTAGCCATATCAATCAAAAATAAAACGGACCACATACTATAATTGTAGTACGTAGTATTCCAATAGTTGCCCCAAGAGCGAATAGCATGATCAAGTCCCCATCCCTCAGGTCCGGCATTGACACCGTCCTTGACCTCGAGTGCATCGCAGAACTGATAGAACATCGATTTGGGGCCGATAGAAGGTTGTAGATCTTGCCAATCCCATAGGTTGTCTTCAACTATTGGTTCGAGTAGAGTCAGTTAGGACGCCAATCTGAGAGAAAAAAAACATTGTCGAAGGTCAAGTGTATGGGTTTGTATCCAAACGGCTGACACGACATGAATGAAGAGGGTAATAAACTGAAGGCAGAACAAACTGAAAGACGTTGTGCGAATCAGAGGGTACATAGATGTCCGTTCTATGTATGCATTTAAGATTGAACGAAACGCAAGGACGACTCACGTGCGGTGGCGAAATCGGCAACATGATCAAGACTGCCGAGGCCAAATGTCTCCTGGAGCGTCTTGATTCCAGCTGTGTCTTTAGCCGCGTACATCCCATCCAGGTAGGCGATCACTGCCTGTATATCGGAGGAACAGTTCTGTGGCATGTGCTCGCGAATAGGGGTGAAATAGTCATAATAGTTACTAATTTTGGTCGAGAAGAGGTCGAAATTCAATAAACGACCACATTGTTCGCATATTCATTCATGTCAGGTGATTATAAAGGAGAAGAGAAGAAATTCATCACATCAGTGAGAGTCAGCAATGATTGCAATGATGTGACATACGTGATCGTTTCCACAGTAGCAGAAGATAAATATCCAGCCCAGAAGATTCCCGGTTTGCTTTGAGTCGATCACCATACTGACAAAACGGGATCAGTTTGTGGCACTCACTTAACCATCGTATAACTGGTAAGGGCTCCAGAGTAGCTTCCTCCGACCAATATCCATGGTGCCTGACTTGGCTTCACAGCATCACCCCCAGACATGGGAAGGTCAACGGTGGTGGCGAAATACACCAAATCATCGATAGCTTGCTGGACAGTGAGGAGAGCCAGAGATTGTGACGTGAGGTTGTCGTATGGATTTGAAAACCCAAAGAAACGGTGTTCAATGAGGATGGCTGCACCTTTTTGTTGTTGAGCAATAAGACCGTTGATGCTGTGATTCGTAATGTAGACTTGATAACCTGGAACTTTGTGAGAAAGGTAGCAAATCGGCTATAGTAAAACCAACCATCTGCGCTCACTTCTCCAGGCGTCATCAGTATAATGGGACCGCCTGGAATGCACACGTCAGTATCACTTGAAGCGCACCTCGATCCTCGCGACATACCAGGCTCATAAAATTCCCAGTTCATCCAGTATCGCTGCTTGAAGGTTCCGAGGTTTGTATTATTGTGGTCCCTGAGCTGGTCAAAATAATAGGCGGTCGTAATGTTTGGGAGTATTGTGCCATTCGGCGAAGTGAATGAACGTTCTGGCATTGAAATTTTTGGAAGAGAAGGCATACCACGAAGCATGGCATTGGGAATGGCTGCTCGGGCAATGCCCACAAGCAGCAGAAACATGAGGGCCCACATCTTGATCGCAAGGGTGGGATTACACGACATGATCTTGGCGGAGAAGGGTTGTTTTTATATGTAGCCATCTCGCCGGGTAACCAGGCCGCTCAGCGAAGTCGCGTCATAGACTCCTGGATTGTGGTAAATGCTAAGAAACCACATAAATTGCACTTGCAATTAGCTTGCCGGTAATTTTTTTTACAAAGCCATCGCCTGGATGAATATTGACGGGAGAATGCCAGCGCGCCGTGGGAATCATCCTACAACGAATACATAGAAAATGCACATACCAGCATACTTTGGGGATGAGGATTGTACCATAGTCTCTCCAGTAGTAGAAGTTGATCATCTCGCCACTTTGGTGCTGCAGGAGAAATGGGCAGAGCGAGTGGTTTGTTTTCGAGTTCGGGAGTATTTCGCCGTCTGCTGACTTCAGTTGGCTGGCAGGTCATCGCTTGTTGTTGCACTGCTGTTTGACACCGCGACATTCGCAAAGTCGGAGAAGTGGAAGTGGACGAGGGTGTTTGCTTTGTCTGCACAGCAATCAATAGAGTAAACAACCTACCCTGTTGAAAAAATGGATTGTGTCGTACCATTTGAGAAAGCCAAACCTGCTTTGCACAGGGTCAGAAAGGTGAGGCGAGTAATTTCTCAACGTCCTCGTCTCCTACAGTCCATCGTAAGGTGCTGATAACGAAATCTTGCAAATCGGTGCGACGCGCCGGCAATTTGTAGAGAACTTCACATCATCATACAACACCCGCCTGTATATCAAGAACTTCATCATCTCGCGTCCTACAAAATGGTGATCAAGCTAGGCCCAGCTGGGAGCGCGCCCCAGACTCCTTCCAACATGGTCCCAAAAGCTGCAAAGGGTCTTCCTGGTCTGTCGAGAAAGAACCTCATCAAGCTCGGTGCACTGTTCACGAATAATAATATACAGTAAGTTCGGAGGATCCATAGCATGAGGCTACCTACGGAGGCCAGAAAACTGTTCCCGTGACACAGATATCACACCATGTCAAATCAGAGTGCCATACTCAACAAATAACTCCATCAAGATTCAAAATCCAGCACAAACGGCGGATGACTCGTTGTGGCCGCATCAATCCAGTGACCACTCGTCGTCCGACGTTTGAAGATCGTGACGACGCCATCATAACGGCAGTTGCAGCTCGTAAGTTGAGACCAATACCTTTGAATTCTACCTGCTAATTCCTTCTAACAATCGAAGGTTTCGATCGGGAAGATAATGACGTTCGCCGATCTGAGAGCCGCCTCGTGAGACGTTGTGAGATGCGGAACCGACCAGCATAAGTCTATGGCTATGACGTGAATGATATCACCGTCCTACTTCCAAGTCAATGGCATCCACTGTGACACCCGTATGGTGGAATCATATTCATCTGAGAGGTGGAGGTGAATGGGGTTCAGAGTATCCACGGAAATATGAGGCAAGTCAACAGGGTGAAGCAGCACAATACATGCATCTGCAGCCTAAATTTCGACACCCACAATCCTTCAAAAGTCTACCTCCACCATGCTCCACATCATCAGCATCCAGTAAGATGTCGAGTCACGCGCCGCACTCCGTTGAGTTCCTGAAGATTATGAGAGCGGTGTAATCGCAGTCGCAGGTTTTCCCGATAGACGACATATAGTGACAGGCTCGTATGACAAGACGCCTCGGTTGTGGGACTAGAAGACAGGTATTGTGTTGAAGAAGATGGAGGGGCATCGCAGTGAGGTGCGGCCGTTGGCAGTCGGTGGTGATGGTGAGGATTTTCCGAGGCTGTACCACGAGATTTGGTTGCATCATCGTGCACACAGAGATCTTTAGAGTCTATTGGATGAAGAAGCGATATTGCAGTAAGCTATATACACGCGTTCGAAGGAGTGATGAGCTGGAGTAGCTGCTAGATACAACAAACAACGGTATTCATGCAGGATAGACAGTCAGATTCGAGCGCTGGAAAGCACGCACTGCTCGATTGGATGCGATGGGAGTACATTCAGGAAGCTTTGAAGACAAGGACGCATGTATGCACCGCAGATGTGCATACTGTCGAGGACAGCGGGTATGACAATAGGGTGCATCACGGCGATAGAGGCGTGGGCACGAACAGCCTTAAGTGTCCTGGGCGTCTATTGAAATGAGGCAAGCTGTGAAGTACGCACCATACACCCTCGGCAGCTTAGAGAAAGACACAGTCTCTCCAAAGTTTGACCTCGACCGTATTCAATATCATCCAAATCCATTAAAATGTCGGAGCTGATTACAACCATCACGCCCCTGCGAGAGTTCCGAGGCCATGAAGGAAGCGTATATGCAATCGCAGTTTTCCCCGATAAACGGCGAATGGTTACGGGCTCGAACGACATGACGCTTCGTCTGTGGGACTTGAAGACAGGTGTTTTGTTGAAGAAGATGGAAGGGCATCGCAATGGGGTGACGAGATTGGCGGTATCACGAGATGGACAATTGATAGCAAGCGGTGATTGGAGCGGAGAGGTCATCGTCTGGCACGGAGAAACTGGGGAATCACTCACCAAAATCGAAGCACACTCCAATTCGATCTACTCGCTAGAATTTTCTCCCGATGGAACAGTACTGGCCACTAATGCATTTTACAACAAAATGATGAAACTGTGGAATACCAAAACCTGGCAGCTGCAAGGAGACCCAATCGAGTGTGCATGTGTCCATTGCGTACGGTATTCACCGTCTGGAGAACTTCTTGCCATCGCAACAAACAGCCATATCAAAATTTACAATTCAGGCACCAGGAAACGTGTCACATCATTCAAGGCTCACACATTCAATTGGTCACTCGCGTGGACGCTCGATGGTACATGCCTTCTCACAGGCGGCAATCATCTTGATCCTACCATACGTGGATGGGATACAAAAACCTGGGAGCAGGTCGGGGATCCCTGGACGGGCCACTCTCATAATATCAATGCTATTGCCATTCATCCTGCTGGCACACTCGTCGCATCCGCATCTGGTGACCGCCATATTCATCTCTGGCGCCTATCAGATCGACAAACCGTTGCCATCTTCGGACACTCATCCCTCATGGAATGCATCACTTTCTCCGTGGACGGCAATCACATCTTCAGCGGAGGTGAATGTAACATCTCGGAGTGGACAGTACCTCAGGGTATACATCCAAAGGTATGTTTCCGTCTCTGACTCATATACCACAAATCGAGTATGCTTCTTGCAGACTATCGCCACTACAACAGTCCGTGATGCATGCATAGATGGAGACTTATCTACTAACGAAGAGCAACTCATGCAAGATATGAACACCGATGCGAACAACCACACTCCCCACGCCCATCGCTCAAAGGCATGTTTCCGTCCTTGACTCGTATATACCACAATTCGAGCATGTCTCGTGCAGATCCTAGCCATCACGAGCGCCCGTCTTGCATGTGTAAATGGAGACTTATCTACCGCCGAAGAACTACTCACTCAAGATATCAACACCAATCCGAACAACCATACTTTCTACGCCCATTGGTCATTTGTCATGGCGCGAAAACATGACTGGGACCGCGCCCTTCTGGACGCAATCAAGGTGAGAATCATCGCCGCCTTATACAGGGCTAACTTGGCGATGACATAGTCCATCAGGATTCATCCCTCATTGACGGGCTATATCTCCAAGGGTATTGCCCTCTGTGGAAAAGACCGCGTCCTGGATGCGAGGGCAGCATTTGATGTTGCATCCATGTACACGGACCAGGATTCAGAAATCACACATTTTCTGCTATTGATCAAGGTATGGTATGTTACATTTGCCTCGCATACTCTTCCCTTCATCGCGTATTTCAGGCCATCGCGCTCTTCAATGCAGATCAACATGACGAGGTAAACCTGCTCCTCAAAGAGCTCGCTGCAGGTTGTCCGAATGCCGATACTCTCGCATGTCGTGTCGTGCAAGTAAGTATCATCCATGCTTGGTCATCAACACTCTTTACAACTCGCACATTAGGCATATCTACGGGTTCAACTCGGAATGCAAGCCATGGATGGCGCACGTCACTATGAAGCCGCTGACCATCTCACTGCCGCTCTTGACTGCCGCGATTCATCATCGAAATCGAACATTCTTGAAATATATGGGGATTTGGTTGTGGTGCGTTGAGATGATGCATATATGACGCTTTTCATAACTGGATCTCTTGTCCAGCTCTTTGGCTGGGACCTGAAGTCCTTGTGGCAAAAGGCACGCCAGAAACGGTGTGATGCACTCTTTCGGGCGGGTAAACTCCAAGGTGCCGTGAAATCATACCAACACATGATGGCTTTGAGCGACGAAACTACAAATGCTGACTACTTTGACTGGTCTAACGGCGAGTCTAGAGTCCGTAATATTGCATAGGCTACAATCCTCACCCACATTTCTCTCAGATTTCAAGCAAGAATGCAGCGCACTCTGCGCTGCCAACGGAGATGCTGCCTTGGCTGCAAGCGATTACGACCAGGCTATTGATCTATATTCGATGGCGATCGACCTGGATTCTGCATCCTATGTCGTCTTTGCAAATCGTAGCCACGCAAAGTTAAGTAAAATGCTATGGGAAGAAGCGCTCTTCGGCGCGCAAAAGGTACGATGACAATTAAGTTTTGTAGCCCATGCTCACTTTGGCGCTGCATAGGTCACCGAACTCAATCCCTCGTCTCACATTGGATACAAGTTGACGCACGCAGCGCTGCGTGGCACGCAACGTTACGATGACGCTATCGAGGCTTTCACAATCATGTTGTTCAAGTTGGACGAGGCTCCCGAAGCTCAGATACGAGGTAAGCCATGGAACACTCCTGCATTGTCTCGAAATCGAAATGCCTATATCGTTCTGCAGATCTGCGTCAGCAGTACGTCTGTCCATTCGAAGCAGAAGACACCATTCGAAGAGCGGTTTGGATCGAACTCAGCAACGCACCCCTTCGTCTCCTCAACACCTCTACGAGTCTTTTGTGCGACCGAGCGGTACAGCTAAACTTCTTCAAAACAAGTCCAGAGTACAAGGAGCTCTTGTCATCCATAACAAAGCGTTCGGATCTCCAAATGGGATGCATCAAGGAGGTGGTGGCGATGCACTTCCGTTGCGTTTTGCTATCACATAGGTGGGAAGAGACGGAGGCGCTGCTGCATGACATCAAGGACAAAGTCGTGTACGAGCTGGATGGACTTGGTGGCACCACAAAACTGCAGTCATTCTGCAAAATTGCTCGTGATGCGGGGTTTCGCTGGGCGTGGATGGATACATGCTGCATCGATAAGAGCAACAACGTTGAGCTTCAAGAATCGGTCAATTCCATGTTCGTCTGGTACCGCCACTCAGCGCTCACCGTTGTCTACCTATCCGATGTCCCTCCTTCGTCCCAGTCCGGTGCACTGGCGAGTAGTGTTTGGAACGAGCGAGGATGGACCTTTCAAGAATTCGTCGCTCCGAAAGTCGTCAGATTTTATCAGAAAGATTGGTCGTTATATCTTGACGATCGTTCTTCCAACCACAAAGAGTCCCCAGCAATCATGAAGGAGTTGGAGGGTGCCACAGGAATAGATGCACGAGCCCTGATCTCCTTCCGTCCAGGGATGCGAGATGCTCGAGAGAAACTGTGATGGGCATCAAAACGTGTCACCACGATGCAGGAAGACATCGCGTACTCGTTGTTTGGTATCTTCGGTGTCCACCTGCCTGTAATCTATGGTGAGAAGAAGCAAAATGCACTCGGGAGGCTCCTGCAGGAGATCGTGGCTAGATCAGGCAACATAACTTCCCTGGACTGGGTCGGACGATCGTCCGAGTTCAATAGTTGCCTTCCAGCCGACATCATCTCATATGCAACCCCGCCATGCTCCCCAGCATCATTGTCTGAAGATGACATTCAGACAGCGGTCTCTTTGCTGCGAAACATTGTGGCTGTGGATTCAGCTTCAAAGTTTTATAACCTGCTCGAGAACATGAATGCTCCCTTCTTCGCAAACTGCAGACTCCGTCTACCTTGCATCGCATTCCGTGTCACGGAAGTCAAACGAAGGCGGGGTCTTGCTGCTCATTCTACGTATGGAGTGAAAGCAGATGGGATTCGGGACTTGGTGATCACCACGGACGAGGCCCTAATTCAATTCTCGCGCGCAAGGCCCACTCAGCAGACGTTCTTTCTTATCCGTCCATGGGACCGTCGTCTCCTTGGGCTGCGTGATTTTTCAGAGCAGCTCACCTTTCCGGACGAAGGGGAGAGCGTAGGGGATTGGTCCGAGTCCGAGTCCGAGTTGTCCAGCGATTCACCTGGAGAAGAGGAATTGTCAGTGGACTCGGATGTTCACTCGCGATCATTGTGTTTGATGGTTCACCTTGGGCAGGCTTTCAGCGCACTTTTGGTAGCGCAGCAACACGTTGGAGAATACAACAGGGTCGCGTCGGACCATAATATCATTGCGCAAGTCAGAGACACGGCTTCGATTGACATTATGAACATCAGAATCCTAGACATATTGTAGCTACATGGCTTTCTAACAGTGATCTCCGAGAAGTTTGCGTTTGTGTCTTGAGTCGACGATCACATTATCATAGCATACATACCCCGTAAATAACGTCGCGCAACTGCTCGCAAATACAAGATGTCAAAAATTGACATGCAGAGTTGAGTGCCTGCGAACCTAGTCGACATAATATCAAAGACTTGATTGGCATGTACCAACAGTACTGCAATCATCTGGCAGATCCAGAGATGTTGTGCTCCTACAGTCAGTCCGCATTCAACCAGCACCTGAAGACAAATCCACCCGGATAGCACACCAAGAATCAAGCACATCTTTGGACAACTCAACGAAGCATATGGCGATATTGGCCTTGACATATTGTACCATGCCCTCCTCATTCACATCAATACGAGCACAAAAGGCAACTTGTGTGTACACAAGTATTAATCATGTTAAGGTACAAAAGAGAACTACTCAATTTCTGTCTTTCAAGGTTTACGAGAAGCCACTCGTGGCGAGGGCAGCATTTCCATTGGCAACGCAGAGTTCCCTCCATTCTTCGTTGAGAGCTGAGGGTAGCATGAGGGAGAGAATCATGGCACGGGTGACATCAGTACTGAAAGACTATGACGTACCAGGGATCCAACCAAGGAAGATAGCCTTCGTGGGCTCATTGCTCATGTCCATCATGTATCGATATGATTCAAGTGCTGCTCCAAATTGACCTCCCCGAATGAGTGCGTGGCATCGTTGCTGGTTCACATTTTGTCACAAGGACTTGAGGTCCCAGCCAAACAGCTGCGCAAGCACGCGGTTGAGTATGGATGATTATGACTGTTCCGAGTCATATCAACGTACCACGACAAAACCCTCGTACATGGAATGAATGTCTGACTTGGAAAAGAATGCGCCAGCATTGACAGCGGCAGTGAAGTGGTCGACAGCTTCTTTGTAGAGGGTGTTATCCATGGCAATGTTTCCCAGCTGGACTCGCAAATATGCCTGATGTGCGAAGCACAGAAAAATCAGTGCGCATACGAACCTGGGCTTGGTGAAGTGTATTATGCTCACTTGTACAACACGAGCAGCAAGAGGATCGGCGTTGGGACGGGCAGCTAGCTCTTGGACGAAGCGCATTGCTTCTTCATGGTTATTTGCATTGAACAATGCGATGGCCTGAAAACCTCTAATGAAGCATCGAATACGAGTAACATATTCACCTACTTTGATCAAGAAAAGAAATTGCGTCGTCAGTGAATCTCCGTCGGTGGACGTGAATGTGAGGTCGAATTCGGTCATCGCTTCTCGGATCTGTTGTTTCCCGCAGAGGGCGATGCCCTTAGAGATATAGCCTGACAATGAAGGCTGAATGCTAACAGACTATGTCACGGTCAACGCTAAGGAGGACACGATGGGGGGTGCCAGTGTACTCACCTTGCTTGCATCATCAAGTGCGCGATCCCAGTCGAGTCATCTCGCCATGACGAATGAGCGGTTGGCATAGGAGGTATGGCTGTTAGCATCAACTTCGATCTCTTGTGTGAGTAATTGTTCAGCGGTAGTCAAGTCCCCTGTGATGCATGCATCATGGATGATCGTGTCGATGGCCAGGATCTGTATGAAGGCGGGGGCATGCTCGACTTAAACTTGTATTACACAAGTCAATATTGGAAGCATGCCTTTAAATCGGAGCATTGAACCTTTGAATCAAAAAACGCGAGATGAGATTATGAAAGGACCAGAGAACCAAGAAGAAAGTACCTTCGCCACCTGTTCCTTGATAGCATCCTTTGGCAAAACATCTCTGGGGACCGCCCACTCTGAGACCCGCCCGTTATCATCTCCGCTGAGGATACGCTTCCCATCCATCGAGAAGGTGACGCAGTACGTGGAGTGAGAGTGCTTGAATATCATGATGCTTCGCCGATCTGACAGCGACCAGAGGTGCACGTGGTTATCAAGAGATGCGGAAGCAAGGAGTGTACCAGCAGGGTGAATGGCAATGGCATGGATCGCCTGAGTATGGCCTGTCCAAGAATCACCGACCTGCTCCCAGGTCGACGCGTCCCACTCCCATATAGTGGGATCTTTCTCGGAGCCGCTTGAGAAAAGGTGTGTACCATCAGACGTCCACGCGAGTGACGTGTTATGTTGTGTGTGACCCTTGAAGTTTGCAACACATTCTCGGGTGTCTGAATCATAAATTTTGATCCTGCTCTCCATTGCAATTGCAAGAAGTTCACCAGACGGCGAATATCGAACGCAACGAACGGGACTACCACAGTCCATTGGACTTCCTTGTCGCTTCCATGTTTTTGTGCTCCACAACTTTGTCGTGGAGTCGCTTGAACCAGTTGCCAGCATGGTACCATCAGGAGAAAAGTCCAGTGTGTAGATTCGACTAGAGTGGGGTTTGGATTTGGAAGATTGAACAAAAGTTTCTCCGTGCCAGGTGATGACTTCTCCGTTGGTATCACTGCTTGCGATCAATTGCCCATCTCGTGATACCGCCAATGCCCACACCTCGCTGGAATGCCCCACCATTTTCTTCGACACTCCACCTGTCTTCAAGTCCCACAGACGAACTGTCTTGTCTTTTGAACTGGTAACCATACTTTGTCTATTGGAGAAAACTGAGACTGCAGTCACGATGGCCCTATGATCTCTAAACTCTCGAATGGGTGTGGGGCTTGGAACGAGCTGAGACATTTGACTCGAGGTCAGGGTAGACGTGGTAGAAGGATCGTGGGTGCGGCGAAACTGTAGAGATGTGTGCGTTAGGTGATCTTATCCTGGATTGATCAGACGCCCAACACACGAGGCTATTGATTCTTTTTCATTTCGAGGACCATGCAGCAGACAGAAGCAGTCCTAATCAGCCACGCGCTACTCCATTGAGCAGCCATAGATATGGTATTTGGTCCGGTGGCATGTCGACCTTCTGTTCCATGAATGTTCTTGCTGCAGATCCAAACTCCTCCTTGCATGGTACCGGACCGTCACAGCCTTCCCCAATAAATGACGAATGGTCACTGAATCATATGGCAAGATATTTTCTCCAATGGGAGTAGAACCGAAGGAGAATGTTGTATTCAGAAAATCTGGAATTTGAACACTCTGGGCCCTTGCGATTGATCCTGCTGACTGCCACATCATCTGCACAGAGAACGAGAGCATGGAAGTTACATTCGTAACTTGGCGCCAAAAACTGGAGTGGACCCGCTGAAGTTGCAAGCCCAGATCACAAGTAGCTGGGGGAGTAATGTATCAAGTACTCGCACATGTAGTTAAGGGTAATACAAGAATCACTCTGCACTGTAGGACCTGTGATACATCAATGTACAGGGTTGCACAGTCCCCCAATAAGTCCCCCAATAGACTGAGCATAGAATATGAAGCAAGGGATTCTCGATCTTACAGATCTCGTATGTTGTTGGTACCTGGCATTCTTGATCTTACAGATCCCTAAGTCATCAGTACCTGGTCATCCTGATCTTGTTCCTAGTGATCAAGCTATGTTTAGTGCAAGATATAAATATATTAACGCCTAGTGTTAAGTACATGAGTGATGTATCAGTTATACAACAGGGGCTGCACGTCGATGGTAGGTTCATCCTCACTGTCCGGTGGGATCTCCAAGGTGGTGCTTACAAACTTCGGTACATCTTTCCATAGGGCCTGAAAGGATGCGACAAGGGATAGACGCAGCGTAGCCTGTCGACATGCATACGCAGCCAGCCCTTCTTGTTCAGCCGCCGACTCCGAGGCTTGAGAGCTATGCCTTCCACCCCACCACTCCGCCTGCCACTTCAAGAAGACTATAACTCTCCGCATCTCCTCGAGGAGAAGTTCAACTTCTTCCGACCAACGGTTTGCGCGTGCGCGCGCTTTGCACCACTCTACTCGAACGCCTAAGAGATGTCATCAGTATACCATATCAAACTAGAATTAGTAGACCCACAATCCTGAACGCGCTCATTTTCTGAGCTGCTATTGTCCACATGTGAGTCTAGCCAGATCCAAGAGATCGTACCAGTGCCTTGTCTCTCCATATCGCCCATAGGTCTTACATCTGAATCCAAGAGTGGTGGAAGGGAAATGTCCCAGCCCAACTTATCGAGTCGATAGCCGAGAGCTAACAGAGCGTTACGCGCACGTCGATACTTGTCAACACTAGCCCGTTTTCTCATCTCCACGCCTTCGATGAGGGCCTGTGCACGGGTAGAAGCTGCCTGACCGCGCACATTTCTATCTTTATAGATATACATATGAGACCGAAGCCGGAGATGTGAACGGACCTCGTTGAGAGCATCCTGTGCCTGTGCATGCCGTAGGTCCCATTCGTGTGCAGCCAGCTTCTTGTCACATGATACTGTTGGTTGGAGCTCAGACGGGAGCCACAGCTTAAAGCTCTCGGGCTTGAGCGGCATCGTATTCGTCATGCCAGCTTCTGAAGATCGTTGATGAAACTGGGACACGATGGGCATATATAACTCCTGGACACGAGCCCAAGCATCCAGCCGACGTTGAAGGGCAGTGACACGGGTCTGCATAGCAGTCTTCTGCTTGTCCGTGGGGTGAAGAGACGCATTGGCCATATCAGTCTTCAAGTGCTGTCTTGTTGAGTTCTTCGTTACTGCGGTGAACTTGCTTGGTTGAACAGAAATACTCACTGTTGGTCTTGGAGGTCAATGCCGGTGGTGATTAATCTAGTTGGAGAAATGTCGGTATGTAGGGAGACGTTGGTCCCAGCCTGAAGTTCGTCGGCTTCAAGCTCAGCGAGCCGTAGACGCACTGCGGCTTGTGTGATAGCTGGGAGACATTAATTTGTGAACTCTAAAGAAATACCATTACTCACGAGCATATCGGCTCTCAAATGGATTACGTTGAGAGCCGTCCTCCTCCCAAGCCTCGACCTCTTTCCTCCACTGAAGGATGAGCATAGGCTGAATGGTCCTCTCTAGCTCCGCCAGTCCTTCCCCATGCTCCCTCTTCCACTTAACAGTGTCACTGATCTTGCGCAAGAGAGTCCGGCCTATTAACGAATAAGCCCAAAATATTCCAACAGATAAACAATACAGACCTAGTGCCGTAACTTTCTTCCAGTTCCAATCCCCGAAGTGATCATCGAGGGTATCACGACGCAATCCCGGACCCATTTCCTTTGTGCTCGTCGTGACCCGGTTTATATTGGACCATCCGCGCTCAGGAGCCTCGCCATCGGTTCGTCCCACGTGTTTTGACCAGTTGAAGGAGAAGTTTCGTTGACATTGGTCAATGTGCGCTTTCAGATGGAATTTGGGAACAAAAAACCGGACGGTCATGGAAGTATGAGAAATGTGTAACCTCGGCGGCATAGCTTCCATACGTGTCCAAAGATTTTTATGCCACTGGCATGCAATGTCGTAAGAAATATTGATCATCGTTACCGCGAAGGCCAGGAGTGCCGAGAACACGAGATAATCCATGTTAATGTATCTATATATCCCATTTATCAGCGATGCTCATGACATTAGATAAAAATTGAACGCACTTTTCGCCTTTCTGCAAGTCACCGACCCCATTCGCAAGTTTCATGTCATGCCTGGCGCAATCGACTGCGCCAACGCCTGTTGCCGCCAGGCCATGCGAAGATTTCGTGTCTGCCATATTGACGGCATTATGACTAACACATGTACTGCGCTGGGATACTATTAGTCAAACGTTGCATGTCACAATATTACTTACATCTTGCTTTGCGCCAGCTTGATCAGCCAAATATGACTTGTACGCCGCCTCCTCGACAAAATAAGCCCACCCAGAGTTCAGGCTGGGATCTCTATTATCCGAAGATACTGCCTTGCGTTTGAGCCGGAAGTTGGCATCAATTGCAATGAATAGAGCGTATTTCCACCTACATTACAAATAACATCAGCCCATCAGTTGTAATTGCTGCTGAATTTATTTTTTTACATACCTAACCAATAATGGCACATTCTGCCAGTCTTGCGGTAGATTCTTGCCAGGATGGGGGCATGCCAGACACAGCACGGCTAATTCACCCGCAGTCGTGGCCTTGGCGCCAGCAGGGTCATGGCCTCTCCCTGCATGATGGAGTTGCCTGAGATGTCGCCATTCGTGAATCATACGCATGAATGCGGAGTAACGATCCTAAGTCTCATGTCAGTAACTCGCAGGACTGATACATTGTGGCTACTTACTCGTATGTGCGACAGGCCCGCGTTGTTGTTTCGTCTCGCTAGTGAATGGTAGAACTCATACGCTGACACCTTGCTCTCGAAAGACAGGATGTGGAAGTGCTCCAGTAGAGTAAAGGTTGCAGCAGTCCGAGGATCCGACGTAGTTGCTGGATACCATTGTGCGCGAAGTAACTGCTTGTAGCGGATTTGAGTGCTTGCGCAGCCACAAAAGTCCAGTGCGATCTCATGCACGCCATGGACGTCGATGACAACGAAGTCATCACCAGCCGAGGGACGAGGGTTGTAGCATGTCTCGCCTGGCTCGTGTCCTAGCTGCACACGAAGACCCATTTGTTTCAGGGTGCTGCGCTGGAAAAATAAGTTGTTCCACATCTTAGAGGGACCTGTCAGTCTTTAATATTAGCAAATAAAAATGTGTACGTACGTCAATCCTGTGCAAAGGGTTATTCGCGTGACTTTGAAGCACGCACTCTTGACAAAACATTTGTGTGCCGAAGCAATCACGACATCTGAAAAGGGGTGCAGCAAGGCCACAACGACATGAGATCCCTGCATTTCCACGACCTTCAAGGCGCAAGGTTTCATCCAGGAAGGCCTGACGCTCGGGAATCCATGCTAGCAATGGTGTATCCTGATATATGATGTTTAATTTGTGTGATAATTGTAGGCCGACGATACTCACCGCAGCAGTGTGTTTGCATTTGTCAAGCCGACAATCAATCTCTTGTGGTTCCTCTTGTTCCAGGGACAATTCATCCCAACCATCCCACGGGCCTGCGTCAGAACCAGCATCTGAGGAGTCAAAAATGGAGAGAGAGGGAGCGGGAACATAATGTGTATGTAGTTGGGTGCGACCCTGAGTAGTGATTCCTACTGTGCGTAACTGCAACAGTGGAGTATTAGCGGCGGAGGGTATGAAACGAGTACGTTCAATCCAGGAACTCTTGGCTGAGCGTCCCTGCGACATTACACCTAGTCGTCGACCAGGGCCAGCGTTCAAGACTCCAAAGCCAAAAAGAAGCACAGAGAATCATGATACTTCAAGCAGTAAGTAAATACTCCATGTAATGACAAGGAGAATAAAGACTCACTGGGCTCGGAATAGAACATAGAGTTGTACATGTAATTCAAGAGGTAAATGCTCCATGTAATAATTCTAATGGGCACAAAACTCACCGTCCTCAGAGTAGAAACAAGCTGGTCACCTGTTGCAGCAGACACCATATAAGCTGCGTCCGAAACAGAAATCAAGGCTTCAATTATGATCATGGCGTGGACGACGGCAAGGTGAATGATCCGCAGTCTGATCATGATCTCGATCATGGCATTAACGACGGTGAATCCGAGTCACTGTTGATCCGCATGAGCTTAGTCAGCCGAGATTTCATGTCCGAGTCGTTCCATAAGTCAATACCACACCTCCTCTGATCAATATCCATGGACTTACAATGAGTTCTTGAGGATCAAATTACGAGAGCACTTGCTGCATAAATACCTGTCCCAGTGAGTAATGTATCATTCACTTTTCGCATCCTCCTCCACTCAATATACAGCCTCGTTAACATGTCTCAAAGCCCATCTCCCTCCAGTCAGACGGACACTATGGTGTCCATTCGACTGGATGGCCTCATTGGCATCTTGCAGGGTCTTTGTCTCGACGACAGGACAGCAATATCAGCTGCGTTGCAGGCTGGCACCAGTCCAAATGTTACCGAAGGTGGATCCGCCTGGTTTCTTTGATTTATTATTACTAATTTTGTTTTAACAATGTCGCAGGGCCTGTTGCCAGTCTCACAGCTCCTTTGGGCAGTGAAGATCCCACATCTGCTCCAGATGATTCCCCTGCCATCGTTGCAGCTCCTCCTGCTCCTGCCCCCGCCCCAGCCATAGGACATGAGCATGAGCCCATCATCATCCTCGCGCTCAATGACGGGGACTCATCCGACGATGAGGATGCTGCTAATGCAGCTACGTCCCTCGCTGATAATTCCACCCTTCAGTATCACAACGGCACATACTTCAATGTGCCCATTGAAGTCACCGCCCCACTGTACTACATAACGAGGGGTCGTTATATTGGGGTCTTCTCAGGATGGTAAGTCTAGACGTGCTCCATTCATTTCATTCACTAATTCATTTTGGACAGGGATGCTACTGGCCCCAAGGTGCTCGGGGTTTCACGCGCCATATATCACAAGGCAGAATCTCTTGAGCTTGGTATTGGGATTATGAAGCGCGCCATAGAACGCGGCGAGGTGGCACAGGTAGTCTAGTCTTAGTAGTCACACTGCGCAATTGTCAATACCAAGCTATTATATTTGTTCGAGCAAGCAGAGGAGCACAGTGAAAATTTGAACAGAACACCTTTGGAAGCACAACCCACACAAAAATAGCCCATGTGCCATAGGCTAGCTATTAATAACACTTAATTCTAAGTTTCGGTCCTACCATATGTTTTGGTCCTACCGCATCCTACAACATATCATTCTCGCCATTGCAAGCCTGTATCTTAGCTGAATGGTTCTCGGTGAAGGACCATGTCACTCTACAAGTCATCCTGCTTAGCTGTCTTGTTACAATATCTGCATGACTACTTGCTGTTGATTGATTATCGGTTCAACCTTTGTCAAGGACGATCTTGTTACTGACTTTACTAGAACTTAGGGGGACTTGGGCATTTGAACACTAGGTAAGTCCAGAATGATATTTCTCGCGAGGCAGCACTACCATAACACATATCACACTCACACTTATCTTTCCACTAGCATTCTACCTAGCTAGCAGGTCTCTCTCAGTCACAACGTCTTAAGATTGTGTTATGGTCCGACCATCTTCGCACATCCTCGCAGGTGCTTCATTCACCAATTAAAAAGGTTTGGTTTAAACAAATGTAAGTACTCGCTGCAATGCATATCATACTGATTCATACACATAGGTATCTTTATATCAACATTTCATTGAGGCAGCGGGTCCCTCAATGCACCATGTGTTATGGTCCGACCATCATCGGCGCGTGTGCTTCATTGGCAAATCAAAGACTCATTGTTTTGGTCCAAACAAATGTGAGTACTTCGTTTTAAATGCTGCGTTCTTCCCTCTGACTTTCACTGCTCTTCAGTATGGTATGCCCAACTATTCATAAAACTCATCAAGATAGAGTACAAGCTGCAAGAGACAAGCGTAGACAACACTATCTAAAGTAAGCAATACACCAACGGTGTCTTTGAGTCGCTTTAATCGAGAATTCCAGGTGTCGAGAGGCTATACTAGCAAAGCGGTGTCAGGTACGCAAAGAAAAAAAACTTTGTCCGGTCAACAATCCTTTGGATGACGAAGATGAACCAATGTCGTGCGGGTTTGACTTACATATCTCAATGTAACTGACATTAGCAACAGTGAAACCTTACAAGACTGCATTGCCGTGGTCAGGTATGCCAAGGACGACTTCATGGCGCATATCAAATCTCCACGACAATTCTTTGACCTCCTCATGGGCGAGTACTCCAAGACTATGCCTGACCCCGATTTAGATCCTACTGGGCGCGGAGACAAATCTATCTTCGAACACGCTATTGAAAATTTCGAAAATTTTATTGACAGAGCGAACGGCGGACTGGATGGTATCCTTCAGATGTGTGGTATTTGTGATGAGTGGCGTGCTGCAGATGCCGTCTGCAAATTCATGAGGGAAATGGTAGGGATGGTGGAAGACATCTTGTTGCGTCTGGCGGAAGGCGGAGACAGTGAACTAGCGGTTGCCTTCATGGAGGGTGAATTGTGGTACCAGGAATACAAGTTCCCCGCCTAGTGTACCTACTACCTAGTACTAGTACCATGCACTTCTATCTATGTCCATGGGACTATCGATTGGTGACAGCAACTTGCAGTGTGAAACACGCTATGCGCAAATCTTTCTGCGAAGATGCTCATGTACTATCTCCGAGTCTATTGGTCTGGTCATGGCGCAATGGGACAACCATTTCTGGGAGTACTTATCGCGCCTGTGGCTGAAGGAATCAGTACACGTCTGACTGATCCTTTTCATTGTGTCTAACTTTTATCTAGAGCATCTCACACGATGCGACAAATCAGTAAAAGTACGTGTAGATTACCTTGATGTTAGTACACTGACGAGTAGTCATTTAAGATGGCACCATGTAGTTGGCTCTCGGAGGAGCAGCAAACCTTTGTGCTCACCTACCATGAAAGCTTTCTCGAGTGTAAAAAAAAAGGGAACTACAACTCTTTCTGGCCCCCCTTTTTCGAGAAGTGGGAAGAATGTTGGCCAATCACTCTGGAAGGCTCATTAGAGCCCCTTGATGAGAATGCAAGACTCGAGCAGATGGCTAAGGCAAGGGATGCCCTTCAGACGGTAAGATTTGTATCCTAATTAATGTATTGAAATATTGGCTAATCATGTATGAAACTAGTGTTTGATGGTCAAACTACGCAATGACTTTGGTAATTCGAAGATAGGCCGCCGGGCAAACGCCGCTGGGAATACCATCGTCAGCAAGCTGATTGGCGATATCACCATCAAGTCAGGCAAAAAGAAATCGCGCCCCCTCAATGCAACAGAGGTTTATGCCAAGAAGTATTACTCATCGTGTGTCCAGCCTGCAGTCAAGGAGGAACTTGATGCCATGAAGAACGCAGTTGATGCACCTGAAGCCAAAAAGCGGGCGATTCAGGTTGTCCGCAAACAACTAGCATCCTGCTGGGAGAACGAAAGTGCGCAGGTGAAGGAAGAGGTCACGAAATTGGCCCAAGAGATGAAGGAAAAGAGGGAGAAAGAGAAAGAAGCCATACCTGACAAGAAGGAGGTGCCGAAGGAGTTGTGAGTGACGCTGACTATCTCACTTCATTATCACTGATGGTAGGCAGGGTTATATGCAGACTTACAGAAATACTGTCCACGTTTTTCACCGAGTTACACAATTTGACGGGATGGACATTCAGCGTCTTACTAGCTGGTCCTGACCCTGCAAACGCCGGCAAACTCGATGTCAGTAGCCTGCATATTGGAACAACCCTTGCTGGCAATCGGTTCAATCAAGCATATCCGAAATTTGAGGAGAGTATCATGGTGCCTTACTTTGAGTTTGCATCTCGAGCATTTCGTGAGTCATCTAATGGTTGGCGTCTCTGTTTGAAGCTGATCAAGATGTAGCCGACGCTGCATTATTATTATCAAAGGGAACCACTACGCCTGACCAGAATGATACATCACTGCCAGACACACAGGCACTGCCAGCCCATAACTCCCATAACTCCGTCACAGCTGATATATCAGACACACAGGCACTGCCAGCCCATAACTCCCATAACTCCGTCACAGCTGATATATCACTCGCTACCATCTCTTCTGCATCCTCTTCCACACCTGATACATCACTTGCCACTGTCTCACCCGATACATCACTTGCTACTGTCTCACCCGATACATCGCTCACTACCGATACATCATTCATGGTGTCAGTACCATCCCGGTTGCAATCCACTTACAACTTTTTCCAATTTGATCCCCCCGATCTTCAAGATGACGACGTTGATTTAGACTTCAACAGTACAATCCTACTGATGCCGCCCAACTACAAGCCGCCATCTCTGTTACCTCCCTCTTCTCCAATGGAGTTTTCGTCCACTTCCTCTGGAATGGATTGGTTTGCTTCTTCGAGATTATCTCCTCTAACTTCCACCTCGAGATTGGGAGACCTTAATCCTGCTGGTCCCTTGGGACACGACTCTGACAACGCCCTCACAACTTTGCAGAGCCAAGCGTCTCCTCCTCGTCTTCACCATATATCATCCGTTCTCACAAAAACTGCAACTGCCAATTCTTACGCTTCTGCCCCAAACAACAATCCCTTTGCTCCCATGGCAACTTCTACTCTCGCGCATTCTCCAACTTCGGTAGAAATCCCTTCTGTGCAACCATCTTCAGTTGTGCCTGAACCTCCCACCATGGAACCTATTATGGCCACTCCTTCTCCGCCCGCCACAGTTGGTGGGGTGTTACCAGCGACAACGAAGGCTGCTAAACGCAAGTCCACAAAGAGCAATGAGACAGTCTCTGCAAAGCGTCAGAAGAGGGAGGGTGCAGTGGTCCTACCCACTGAGAACTCACAGCCCATCGAGGGAGGCCGAGGTAAACGACAACGCTTCCAGTCATCCCAGGCGGCTGCTGCCAATGCCATAGGTACAACTTAGGTAAATTCTTTCGTGTTCATTCATAGCTGCTCTTTTCCCAGTACTACAATATGCCCGGCAACAGCCCTCTTAGTGACACTCCAACATTTGTTTCTTCATTCACCTCTCACAGTAGCTCATCCTTTCATCTCTTTCGGTCGTTAGTATACCATAATCGGCTTCCTCGTGTACTACATTGTATGTATTGCTTGAGTCCGTCGTGTTAATGCCTCAATGCCTCATTCTGAGTCCGTCATCTAATTCTGTATGAATGAAAAACCCATAATAAGGACTGAACTGCCCAAGCTCGCAGCCGACTCAAAGTATTGACTTTTGACTTGGTGGACTTAGTCGAATTTCTGCAGCGTTTGAGTTCAACTGATACATCACTGACTCGGATCTCTATACATAGATCTTAGGTCACACATTCTTTAAGGTTGGGCTGGGCCAAGCGTTACTAGCTCGGGGGTGGTACACAAGCATGGTGGAGCCATTGGGAGGGCAGGATAGTACCTACTCACGAAATTTGAACATGTTCGAGTCACCTGAGGAATCGATAAGCGCTAATATGACAATATTTTTTGTAGAGAAATATCTAAAGGAATTATGGTGTGTGAAACACTAAACCAACAGACGTCTAAGATAAAGGGAGTGGTGACTAGGTGGGATTTGAAGATTTTGAACGAACGAGGAGGCGGGCTGCATGACCCAGCACCAGTATAACTGAAAATAGGTGCTGACGAATAAAAGATGCATAGGAGATAGGATAAAAATAGATTATCTGGTGGGCTGCATGACCCGGCACCAGTATAACTGAAAATAGGTGCTGACAAATTAAAAGATGCATAGGAAGACAGGATAAAAATAAAAGGAAGCAAGGTACGTGCTTGACTAAGCTTGATGGAAGCCAAGAAGCTGGACTGGCAGCTGCTTGGTAGGATCCTCCACTGATACATCACTGCTATACGTCCTAGTAATTCTCGGTAGTTCAATGATTCATGTATTACCCTCACACTGACATTACTAGTTTTATAATGTATCATTATCACAGTATAGCCTGCCCAGATAAGTTCAAACACCGCTGTAGAGACTCGTGCCTCTCATTGTGCAATATTGCAGTTTTCACTAGGGAGTACATGGCACGAACTTGTAGCATCACTCTGTATGCTATCCACAGCTATTCCTATACGAGGCACAGCTTTCCCACGCAACGCGCAACTCGCGCGCGTGCCTTTCCCGTGCTTCACGATGTATATGCGCGTGCGCTTTCCCGCGCTTGAGTGCCCTATAGCGCCAGCCATCCGGAAGCATCCATCCACTGTCCACCAAGTTCCCTAGTGCGTATATTTCCATTTCTCACATTTGCATATTGTTCCATCTTTATTTTTATCATGGACCCTTACTGTTACAAGTAACATCGGTCACGTGGCCCCCCTATCATTTTCCCTTCATCCTTGCCCTCACCATCTACCGGCTCGTCCTCCTTTACCGCCTTTCCGTTGACCGGATCCTCGGGACCGTTCCCGTCCCTCGCATCGCCCGCCTCTATGCACGTGCACGCACGTTCCTCCTTTGATTCGACCACCAATGTGGTCCCGCACCTATGACTCGGTCTGACTCGTGCCACCAATGTGGCTTTCCTCTTTCTGTTTCCCCTGACTGCGGATTCCCGCACGTTGTATTCTTACCGTTGGTCCGTTCCAACGTTTCTCGGTCTCATTCCACATTCGACCATCCACCACTAATCCGGCTCTGATGCCAGCGCACCTATACCATTCTCGCTTCCCCTTTACCCTTACCTACTGTGCAGTAGCCTTGCCCTTAACCCTCTCCACTTAGTATAAGTAGTCGGTCACACTGTACTAGATTCTCTAACTTGAATCTACTCAATCTTCCCTGGAACATACTTCCCTCTGAAGCCCCCTCAGCTTCAGTCTCTAGTATCTTTTCTTAGTCGCTCTTCGCGGCTAAGTCTACCTCGATCGACCTCATCGTTCGGACAAGACTGTCCTTACCTTGAGCGACTTCTAAGACCTCCGTCTCAGAAGTCATGTGACACGCGCGTACTGTGATCACTGCCGACACGACCGTCACCAGTATCACTTGCTATACCGGATCCTTCCGGTTATGTCACGAACGTTAGCGGACGACGCCCCTCTTAGGGCTCCGCCTAACAGATCTATTTGAGTGCGTAACACTTACTTACATATATCCTTACATACCTTACTCGGTAGCGCTTCGGCTCCACATGACAGCGCTTAGGCACCATACTTAAGCGCCAGCAGTACATACTATTACTAACTTACGCACTTACTCACCCACCAAACCACGACGATACCCATTTACTACCCAGCAGAGCATAGTTGAAATCTATTACTTGGCACCTCGCATATAACATCTCTCAGCTTGCATCTCTCACCTCTTGTCTAGTGTCTTATCATCACTTAAGCAAACTCACTCATACCCTCTCTTGTTTCCACATACACGCGCCCGCATTCCCGCGCTTCGCGCATTCCCGCGCCTCGCGCGCACCTGCGCTTTCCCGCGCTTCGCATTCGCCAACCAGTAGCGCCTTCGGCGCCTACTACTAGATCCTTGCTGCACTCGCTTCCCCTTTAGGGTTGAACGCACTTGTCGTCTCAAGTATAGCAGACTAGGCAACGCGCGACCTTACAACATTTATAGATACAGTCAGGAGCATTGTTCATGCCTCGCTGTATCGTTGAACCTTCACCGCATCACCAAAATTACCGAAATCAGACATCACATAACATATTGAATTTCAACGGCACATGTCGACATTTTCTGGCTTTGATTATGCATCTTAAGGTATACCCAATCATTTTAAATATTAACAATTTGTCCCTTGAACAGGATCTGTCATCGAATCTTATTTGGCCATGCTAATATGGTAGAAGCGCCAAGCAAATTGCGACTTGACAAAACTCGTGTCAAACACTGCAATGCGCACGTAGTGAACCATGCACATACTACTATGTCAAGTTTGACTCGGAGTACTGCATCACGGTGGTAAACTTTGGGCGCCACGTGAAGAAGCAGCCTTTGTAGGTGTATCCTAGCATTATGTGGCAGCGCACTCCCAAAATCATCATTCCTGTGGTCGACTTAATTCGACAGTTTACTGGAGGTTCGTGGTGTTAAGTACGGTCGAGGTGGACTTTGAGGAGATTGTGTCTTTCTCCGAGTCTAAGTTGCAGAGGTGTGTGTATTCGTTGTTTGAGGCTCGCGAACAGATTGTGAGAAGTGTCTTGCCTTTGAAATCACATACGGTGCAGAGAAAATGGAGTGGCTGCAGCCTAGGTCCCCGGAAGCCTCGAGAAATGAAATATACTCTGTATTGTCATCGACACTTCTTCCCAAACGTAGATGACTACAATATAAACAACATGCCTAACCATAGTCCTGGTGATTCAATCTGTTATCATGTGGACGGCGTCCACTCAGCAAGCCACTCCTTCATGTACCGTAATCCTGCTTTCTGGACGGCCGCGACAGTTGGGTCTACAATGCCATTCTTTGTGTCCATATCCGAGCAATGGAATCCATCGCCCTGATAAATCGGCATGCTGGGATTATTAGGCTTATTCAGTCCATCAGCAGAGACAGTTGATTCACGCCAAGGGTCGCGCAGGCCATTGGCGAAGAAGAGACGTGGAACATTTATGTTCCAACCGGCATACATTGTGTCGGTCTGTGTGGTGGTCGGCTGAGGTGGATAGGCGAACGCTTGAGGAAACATGTTTACGCATTGGCGCTGAAGATTATATTGAAGAATGCTCATGTTTTGAATGCAATCAATATACGTACCTCGGTGTAAATGGGTTGAAGGATGCGGCTTACGATTGCGGGCTGGCCCTCAGGAGGGCCAACCTGGTACCATCCGACTTGATTGCACCTGGGATAATTGTCAGAGTGGATATTCGAACTAATGAGAATACATACACCATCCAAAACCACGATCTGTTTGCATTGTTCACGGTAACATCAGTCCAGACGGGCTGGCTCGTGTTATACGTCCCAAAACAAGTTCTAGCTTCGCAGTCAGCCAATCCGGATGACTATATCCCAGGTATACGTACTCAGCATCCACGGATCCACACACTTTACTATCAAGTTTAGTCATGTAAATCGGAAATCAAAGGGACCGCCTACTATATTTGTAGTATGTAGTATTCCAGAAATTTCCCCAAGAGTAGATGGCGTGTTCAAGTCCCCATCCTTCAGGTCCGGCACTGACACCGTTCTTAACCTCGAGTGCATCACAGAACTGGAAGAACATGGCCCCTGGGCCAACGTCAGGCTGCAGATCTTGCCAGTCGAACAAGTTGTTTTGAACTGTTGGCCCAAGCAAAGTCAGTCGAGTCAAGAAAGCAGAAGAAGAAGTTAAGAAAAAGAATGTCGCAAAAAGAAAAGGAGGAACTGTGCGCGCTGGTGAGTGCAATATAAACTACATGCCAACCATGCTGTGTGTTCTACGCAATCACATAAGCCTGAATACAGGACAAGGACGACTCACTTGCAGCGGCGAAATCATCTACGTGTACAACATCGCCGAGGCCAAATGCCTCCTTGAGGGTCTGGATTCCAGCCGTGTCGTTAGCTGCGTACAATTCATCCAGGTGGGCAATCACTGCCTCTACATCAGAGGAACAGTTCTGCGGCATGTACTCGCGAACAGGGGTGAAATACTCATAATAGTCACTGTTTTGGTCGAATAGAATCCCATTTCAATGAATGGCCATGTTGCAATATATTCCGATGGTCATAACGGTCGGAGAAAATCACACCAATGAGACAGGAACAGTGATTTTAAATAAAATGACGTACGTGATTGCTTCTACGACCCCAGAAGATGCATGTGCGGCCCAGAAAAGTCCTGGTTTGCTGTACACGAATCATTAACTGAAACAAACGTTTCACTTCTGGCAAGTTACTCACTTGACCATCGTCCAACTTGTGAGGGCCCCTGCGTAGCTTCCTCCCGTCAGTATCCAAGGGGCCTGACCTGGTTTCACAGCATCACCCCCAGGCATGGGAAGGTCAGCAGTATTCGCGAAATACTCGAGATCATCAATGGCCTGCTGGATGGTAAGGAGCGCGAGAGATTGTGACGTGAGGTTGTCGTATGGATTGGAATAGCCAAAGAAACGGTGTTCGATGCTGATGACCGCACCATTCTGTTGTTGAGCGATGAGACCGTTGATGGTGTCATTGGTAATGAGAGCCTCGGAGCCTAAAGATCAAGTGCTTGAGAGAAAGTCACAAATTAAGGATGGTAAACTGACCATTCCCGGGACCTTCTCCGGGTGTCGTCAAGATGATGGGGCCACCTGCGATGCAACGTTACTCGAAGTTGCACCTCTATCCTCACGACATACCGGGCTCGTAAAACTCCCAGTTCATCCAATACCGCTGCTGGAAGGTCCCGAGGTCTGGATTATTGTGGTCGATGAGCTGATCAAAGTAATAGATGGTCGTAATGGGTGGGAGTACTGTGCCATTCGGCGAAGTGAACGAACGTTCTGGCACTGGAATTTTTGGGAGAGAAGGCATGCCGCGAAGCATTGCGTTGGGGATAGCTGCTCGGACAGGACCTGCAAGCAGCATCGACGCAAGGGCCCACATCATGTTGAACATTGATGACAGGGATGGCACTCAACAACATGATGATGGTCGAGAAAAGACCTTTTATAGCCACGGCGAGGTACCACACTTCCGAAGTTCTGATTGAAACATGTGCTACCTGCTTCGCAAGCAAGACGCGGTGACAGATGGGGCACAGAATGGATTTGGACTTACATAGATGGCAGCAGATTACTCAATGGCTTTCAAATGCACCCATCGAACTGTTGAAGTTCCAGTACAGTGTAGATTTGCTTATCGCATCCAGAGTCTGAATATGTGGCTCGCACGACTGAAATTTGAATAGTTGTAGATAACTCCTGGAATATTACTTGCTACATGCTCGATACTGATAGGCCAGTGGTGAATTAGAAGCTCACTTGAACGACTTGCTGGCGGCGCTCACCGTTTGAATGCCATGGTAATCTGACTCGGAGACCGGTTCCGAGGCTGGACCACGGGAACATCTTACGAGAAGTTGCGACGTCTGATTCTTGCAGGACATCATGCGTCAGTGGGAGAACACACGATGACCTGCTGTGGTGGTGATGCACACACCTTACAGCGAAAATTCGGACTTTGCGGTCAAGCGCGCGATCACTTGGCCTAATATGGACTCTGAATGAACTTCAAAGCGCCAAGCAAATTGCAACTTAACAACAACTTGACAACTACAAAACTCGATTCAAACGCTCCAATGCGCACGTACTAATAAACCATGCACGATACTACTATGCCAAGCTTGACTCGGAATACTGCATCATCATGGCGGCAAATTTTGGGTATTAATGTGCGTATCATGGTTGAGGTTAGCAAATTTGCTAGTCTACGTCACGGTATACGGATATTCCACAATATGACAGCACGAATAACCGCTAGCATTGTGTGCTATTGGGTCCACCGTAGGGTAGAGCACGGGTACGGGTATGGTGTGGATTATGGAGACCCGCACGTACACCGTGCATTCTCGTCGCGGTTTACGGCGTTGGACGGGTGTGGATCCCCGACTTGTCCGAGGGTGCGGGGGTCAAAATTTCATTACTCATAAATAACCTCCTGAGCTGTCACCATGTGAACTTCGACCGCAGGTTCATTGAGCAGCAAAGTCGAATCAGAGTGATAATCGACGGCACCAGCTATGCTGATTTGCCAGTGAAATGATATCCCATGAGCTCGGACAGAAGCAATAATTTGTGGTACCTAGGTTCTGTACGAGTTAAAAGGCCAATGAGTTGTGAAGAAATGCAGAATACTATTCACCTTCCTCTCATGCGCCACTCAAAAAAGGCTGATGAGTCTTCCATCCAATCATACTCGTCAAAATCGTCTTCGATAGCATCGTCTCTGAAGTCCGCCAGCCAGAAGAGTGTGGATGTGCTTACCCGTCCTTTGAAGAGAGTGAAAACTGTCTTGCTCCGAGTCTCGAAAAAGATACGCTCATCACTGCCACCATCATCTCCCGAACCATCGGTAATCGATGTTGATGCCATTGACACGGGCCCGGCAACAAAGTCTGACGACGAAGAGGACCTAGATGCGGAACTTCGTAAGACTTCTGCTGATACTATTTTGTCAGTGCCTTACCGATTCAATACAGAAAAACTGAAGAAGAATTGGCGTTCACCTATCTATGCGTTTTTTGACACTGATCGTGTTGCTGTTCAGAACGTGGATGGTCGTAATTGCCACTTCTTCCCCTGTGCAGCACAAAAATGCAAGACAAAAATTGGAGGTGTTCGCCGTTTCCAGGACTCGAAAGATAAGGCTTCAACTGCTAATCTAAAGAACCACGCCATCGGCTGTTTCGGTGACGAGGCTGTCAAAGTCGCATGTGTTACTAAGCAAGCGCCCGACTTACAGCCTAGCGGATCAATTTTCACCGCATTTGCGCGCAAAGATAAAGAACCCGTCAATTACTCGCATCACAGCCATACCAATCCGCAAGTTCGGTATGTGTGTACATTTTGATTAAATTCCATGTGACTGATGGGCCTTTGACAGCGCTCGACTTGTTCAATGGCTCACTGAATCTAACCGGCCTCTGAATATCATCAATGATCGTGCTCTTCGAGACCTTCTCACTGCTGGTCGCCCATCAATCCAACTCCCCTCACGTTTTACCTTATCACGGGACATCAAGGCTTCGTTTGAAAAATGTAGTGACCGAATTGGAAAACTACTTCGAGTGAGTTCTTGGTGTTTGTCGCCTACTGTTTCTGGTTACGACATAAACACAGGAGTATCCTGGTCGCCTTCACTTTGCCACTGATGCGCGGACTTCGCCCAATCATAGAGCATTCGTGGCATGGACAGTGCACCTGGAATTCAATGGCGAAATGTTATGTTTCCTCCTGGATATCGTGGAGCTGGCAGAGGTTTGTCTCGCAGTACCTTCAATGAGAGTGTTCTAAACATTACTCGTCGTCAGTCTCACACTGGTGTTGCCTTAGCGAGGGCCTTTCAAGCTATGCTCGAACGTTTTGGTCTCACTGACCGGGTAGGATAATTTACACTATATCATGTTATATTTGTCACTCATTCATTTTTCAGATGCTCTCGCTTAATGCTGATAGTAATGCAGCGAACGACACGCAAGTAGATAAGCTCGCGACACTGAATAACTCCTTCAGGGCCGAGCAGCGTGTAAGGTGTTTTTGCCATACTCTTCAACTTGCTGCCAAAGCATTTCTTTCACCATTTCACTCGAGCATCGGATGTCAAGCAGACGAATGCGATGACTGCCCTCCACTTATCCTGGACGATGATGATGGTGATAACGACGACGACTCAGAGAATGAAAAGACGACCAGTAGTAATACTGATGCTGACCTTGAGAACGACCCTGATGATGGTATTGATGAACTCCAACAACTACCTGATGATGAACAACGAGCGATGATTCAGAAGACAGCCGCCATCAAGGAGGCTATATTCAAGGTTCGTCACTAGTTCAGTGTACTTTATTTACTTATAAATTGAGCTTCTAGGTTCGGGGCCTTGCGTTTGCTATCATACGGTCAACTACAATTGCCCTTCCTGCATGGCGCCAACTATGTCAGGATGCCGAACTCAAACCCAAGCTGATTCCCCGAGACGTTGTTACACGCTGGAACTCAACGTACGACACTTTAGTGTTTGCTCTCGCATATCGTCAACCAATTGATGCAATCACTGCGGAGAAGAAGTACAAGTTGCGAAGATTCAAACTCGACAATGAAGAATGGCAGATTATTTGTGACGTGACAGCTTTGCTCGAGGTAATGTGACGTCCATTTTCAAGATTTTTTATCGAACTTAACTCTCGCAATTTTTGCTAGAAATACAAACAGGCAACACTTTTTTTCTCGCAAGACTCTGCCAGCATTGCTGCTGTGATTCCTGCTATGGACAAGCTTGATGACCACCTAAACAGTGCCACACGTCATGACTACCATCCTGCAATCCAGACGGCAATGAAGCTTGCACGAAACAAGATGGATAGGTATTGGCGCCACACGGACCAATCCCATGTATACCGAATTGCTATGGGTATTGTACCGTCTCCCAGTTGTTAAATTTCATTACTTACGCGTTCTATTACAGTTCTCCACCCTGGACTCAAACTGGAGTACTTCCGAAAACAGAATTGGGACGCTGAATGGATTGAGGAAGCTGTAGCACTGACTCGAGCAGAATATTCAGCGAACTATGAGGGCATAGTGGTAACAACGACAGACTCAACCATGGCGGCTGGGACAAATGAACCAACAGCTTTTTTCGGGTTTGGAGACTACTCTCTTGGTTGCGTCTCTACCCCTACTCAGCCCGTTAATGAGTTGGACGAATACCTTCAACAACCTCTCGAAAAAGTGGATGACGCCTTGAAATGGTGGTCTGCGCAACAAAAGAAATATCCTAATCTGTCCCGCATGGCTTTGGATTACCTGAGCGCTCCAGGTTTGTTTTTACAAAATAAGTTTCGTGTCTTTGACACTAACTTAATACACAGCTTCCTCAACTGCAGTCGAACGTGTGTTTTCACAAGCACGACAACTTCTACACTTCACACGCAACCAGTTGTCTCCAGCTTCCATTCGCGCTTTCTTATGCCTTGGTTCCTGGTCTCGCCATGATCTCATAGATACGCAGGACTTCCTCAGGGTGGTGATGAAGACGAAGAAGAGGAAGCGCAGTAGTTCTACTTAAGTTACTTGTTACAGTGTATACCTCAAAATACTATATGACCCGCGGGTCTGTGAAAAACCCGCGGTATACCGCGAACACCGTGCATACCCGCAGAATTGGCGGGTCGATGCACACCCGTACCGTGGCGGGTGCGGTGTGGCTTCAGCAACCCGCAGGTTCACCCGTGCTCAACACTAAGTCCACCGCGTCATGCTGTCACCGTGACGTGTCGCTGCGTGTTCATAGTTCTCTACTTACGGTTCTTTCCTCACTACTACGACGACCTCCGCTTCATTTCACGGTGTTGTTGGTCTTCAAAATGGAAGTAGATATTGGATTATCAAAAAGAATTCTTGGCGATACGACAAATTCATCCCCAAGAAGTCGGCGATATTCGTATTCATATTTGGTGCCACTGCCAACACTGATTCTGCCGAAGATATATCGGATGCACAGACGACTATTTTATAGTATTGGCCCTATCATTGATAATCTGTGCATCTCTTTGCCAACTTGTGACGCACATGACTTCTCTTGGCCTTCGTACTTTTGCTCATTCATCTATCTGTATAAAACTTATAGCACTCAACGCCAACATCATCAATATATCATGGACTGTTTGCCGGTGAACCACATCCTGAGCAACGTCAAGATCTGCCGATCAACAATCTGCTTGGGTAACTTCATTAAGACACTCATCATCACCAAAATTCCCCAACTCGGATAAGGGCTGATAATGACTGACCAGGATGCACAAGGTTGCAAAAGGTGCACCAGGCGTATCAGTGTGCGGAAGGCGGGGGAAACAACTTATAAGATCTGGTTGAGAAACTCAATTGAAGATAAGATGGCGGAAGTTGGGTAAGTAACTCGTACCTTAGTGCAGATTTTGAGCTTAGAAGCATTGATATGCCAATACTACTTATATGTTCTGATCTGGTGATGAATTCTGATAAGACCATTTCATTTCGGTATTGCATTACATGGTATGAGCAGACAGTAAAAGTACATCTAAGAGTGGAACATGCACCAAAGCTTCTGAAGGAGACTCGGTATGACAACGACAACAAGAGGATGATTAGACAGCAGCTTGAATGCGAACTGCGAATGAGAAGTGGGACGACGACAAGAGCGAAACATGCAACGAGTGGACAGCGGCCTGAATGTTGCAAATGAGACAGACAGACAGACAGATGAGAAAGACACATCCTGAGTGAGAAAAATCAGTGTCGACAATGAGACGAACCGTACACCAGCACCCGCATCTACCCCTTCTGAATAAGGCTTGCTATCTGCATGGGTTGCGGAGTTATGACTCGAACATGCTCTCATAGTCTACACATTGCCAATGACAACCTCCAGGGTGAGCCCATTCAGTCACATAGTCTGTAAAATACAGGCAGCCGAGGTTGAAAATATGCCGTTCCACACAGGCCAGCGGATGTCGGCTGATTGAATGTGTGTGCCCGAGTCAAACATTTGGCCGACTGACTAACTGATGTACCATTGGAACAGCTG
>NW_024541402.1:0-50715 GCF_016758755.1 Suillus discolor | reverse complement strand
GTGCGCGCCATGAAGTACCGCATGCTTCAACTGATATCCAGAGTAAGATGAGGGTTTGAGTTCGATGACCTGTATATCACTAAAATGAGTATCGAATACGAAAACAGTAACTGCCATTGCACCTTGTTGGCATTGAGAAGTGCGTCGTCCTACAACATTTTTCCCGACCTTGCCTTACTGCGGTTCGTAAATGTTGTATCTGTTGCCAAACCGAGGTCGATCGCTGCAGAGTAAAGCTCGATGGCCCTATCGTAATCACCCCGCAGAGGCAACATCTCCACTTCTAATGATATCAGTCACTCCGGCAGCAGCATAGAGCACGCTGCAATCCTGCTTGAAAGCTAAGTGAAATAAGGATCAGAATTATTCCTGGTCTACATCAAGAAGACTCGCCAGTGGACCAACCAAGGCAGCGTGCTTTCGCAGCCTCATGAGCGCTATCCAAAGCACCACGCGGCTGACAAAGAAGTGTCTATATCCTTTCGCACACAAAAAAAATAGTGGCGCATACGATATCTGGTATACATCGTGAACCCATACAGCAAGTACGGCGCCTGCTGTGATTGGTACTACGATGGGAGCCGCAGGTCCTGCAAGGGCGGACACGATGCCCACAATAGTGCCAACCATGGATAACCCAAAAGCCCTGTAAGCATTCAATGAGATAGAAATTCATCTGTAACGTAAAAGACCGGCCTACATGGTCTTGGCGGGATCAGCTGCAGGTCCAAGTTGTATCTTATTGACCATTTTCATCATCAATTCCCTAAACTCTTGGCTGTGCAAATCACGTTAGGGCGGATGTGTCGACGACAAACAAGATGGCCATCACCTTATGAGGGTCGCGAAGTTCCGCGCATTGACGATGCCAATGCGAAGCACTTATAGACAATCCCACATCTTGCGGTTCTTGAACGTTGGGCATGACATAAGCGCCTTCCGGTATCCTGCAAGATACGAAAGATTTAAATAGGGAGATGAAAGGCTGGTGGGAGGCCTCAATGAGGAGAAACTGCGAGAGTCGCCATTGGGCGCAATCTACTGGTAGGTGGCTTACCATTCTAGGGTTAGGGTTAGAAGCATGCCCTTGGATGCACGCTGCGATATTGCACTGCTGGACTGGCCTCTGCGCAGCTGAACCTCCCTACAGGCGCAAGTGCAGCGCGCTAGCTCTGCCTTGTTATGCTTTTTCGCCCCCCGGCACACCAAAGGGAGTTACACGGCAGGTGGGCAGAGCTCTGAAGGTGCATGAGCGCAGCGTGGTAGTGTCGTCGACCGAATGCTCCGAGAACAATGCCGATGAAACCGAGGGCAAGGCACGCTGTGACGAGTAGATGATGCGAGCGCAAGGGGAGAAAGGCAGGCACGAGGAGGATGTGACGTCGGGGCCGACGGCTGCACAGTATCAATGTTTCATTCTAATATGTCTGATAAGGAATCACTTACAGTATAAAGTCTAGCGCGCACGCAGATGAGCGTCTCAGTTCTGTTCCCAGAGACTGAGACGTGAGTACCCATACCTTAGCTATTCGTATACAGACGCTGACGCGACCTAGTACTCTTACCTGCTAGGTACACGTTTTGTCAATACTCAGTTCTGTTCCCAGAGACTGAGACTACTCTTACCTGCTAGATTCTATCCGCGTGTGTACCTTCTCCAGAGGTAGCTCTGCCTTTTATGCTTTTCGCCCCCCGGCACACCAAAGGGAGTTACACGGCAAGGTGGGCAGAGCTCTGGGATCTGAGGCGCGGCGCAGCAGCCAAAGTGCCTAATTGGCACTAACTGCAGAACAAAAGCAACAAGTTCGCACGCATGGCGCTTATATAAGCTAGCAACCTCCCATCATGGCATATTGTTTCTTATGTAAGTTAAGTCCTAGCAACCCAGCTTGGCCGTCTCAAAGGCGACTATTTTTTAAAATCTAGTTGAATAACCGAATAATTGGCACTCCATCGTTGTTGGGCACCATTGTCATCATCAACATCCATCGCTACCTCCTCGCGAAGGTTCTAGCCAAGAATCGAAATGAATGCGCGTACGACCTTTCAAATAAACAGCGAGTCACCTCTTCCATTGAGACGTTCTTCAATTTTCCTTCCAGTAGAGGTAGCTTGATGTCTACGAGCCTGCATTTCTTGTAGTAAGTCACATAAGGCCTTTCGACTTCTATACAAACGCTCTACCACCGATCTGCGGTCCGACTTTTCTTCACGACAACTAAAACAGCTATGTAATTGACACCTACATATTGCCTTGGATCACCAAATGATATGCCACCAATGGCGGTTAGACTGAGCCGCCTTGTTAAACTGTCACAAGCTCAGTGAGTTACAGCCATCCGGCTAACCAATTCTGTCCTGACTCGTCGCAAGCCACCATCAACACACGGTAGTAGAGCACTGCTCGATCATCCTGATTGCCTTTGCCGAGTTTAGTGAAATTGAGCGAATGTCAATGGAGCCGATATTGTTCTTCATGCGAGTCATTCGTCACGTTTTCGTCGCTCGTGTTTCTAATCTCTGGTGTAGGATGCTTATCCTATTGGTATCAACACCACATTTTCTCCTGTGTGGTACACAGCGTGTACTCCGGACTTCGGTCACTGCGGTTGCGACAACTGAAAGGGTACCTTGTATGATGTCAAGGCCCGTGTCCAGACCTTCAAAGACAGGCTCAACATTTTGGGCTTTGACCGCACCAAGTCTGTGTGGACCACACCCCAGGCATTCAGCAGTGGAGCGTAAGTCGTCTTGAACCCCCTGATGCGATCTATCTTTACTCTCATTGCAGATATTGGAACATCACTCCCACTAGGCAGCAATGGGCTGCTTTGGGATTCAGTTCCTTTAACCATGGTGCTCTAGGTAAATTATGCGATAACCCAGATACAAATAACCCTGACTTACATCGCCAGTTCCAAGTCCTTCCAATACCCGACCACAACCGGCAATGCTATGACAATTGAGGGGACAGCAACTAACCTCACTGTTATCATCACAGACATCGTTCAGCCATTCATCGTCGACCCGAACGCCACATTTGCCACCTACGACTATTTGGGTGTGGATGCCGGTCTCTGGCACAAGGGCACTGCATACTTTATATTTCACTCATCCATTGATGGTATAAATTAGGTGATCTCATTATCACAGTAGGCAAGTCTGAAATGAGTCTTCTTGCAGAATCACTGGGCTGTAGATAACTATTAGTGTATACAGCTGTCATAACTACCATATTACATACCAATTTTTCCAGGGAACTTGTGTGCTTCCTGTAATGCTCTCTATAGTGACCAAGACATGTGATTAAGCCAACTGCATGCATAGTTTTCCCAACTCCAACCTCATCCATCAGCATCACTAGTTCATTATCCAATGCTGTATCAACCAGCCTCAGAATACTAACCAGTTGATGTCACTGAGGTGTCAGGAAGCACCAATTATACCAGTAGCTACCATTTTAGATATATGCTAAGTTTTGAAGGTTCTTCAATTACTAACATTTGGAATGTCCTAGTTAATTCTAAAATGTTGTTTGTTAGCACCAAAAGTACTGCATGAAAAAACACTTAAACAGTAGCTATCATTCTGGGTATGTGCTTGGTTTTAAAGAGTTTTTTCATATTCCTGAGAAAAATATGGTCCCACAGGCACTTGTGATTTTTTGAAAATACAATGTATGCCTATTTTGATCTCTCTTTGACAAAAGTTGGGACTTTACGATGGAATGAACCTAGTGGTTCATTATAATTGAGTGTCTTTTGTGCCTGTTCCACATTGACCTATAGATTTCAGTAGCAATCAAAGGACCATGAAGTATACTTACCAGATGCAGTGACTACAGCTAAGGCCTAGCTAGAGGTATTATGTTGCTAGTGAGGGATCTGTTTTCATTCTGCACAGAAGTTTTGATTTCCTCAGGCATATTATTGCCATCTGGATGCTCAATTGATCTCATCCTGCATGTGTATATTTCAAGTTTTGTAAGCTACTAATGGAGGCGAGGATAAGTCTGCATTTATATTTGAGTGCTCCAGGATCTCCATGCATGCTAAAATGCAATGCGCCCATTTTAATTATGAGCAGCTACAATATATTTTGCATTAGATTTGCGAGAACAGATTGGGTTGGTTGCATAAGAATGAGTGTTTTTGTTAAGGTGAATATGCATTTCTTGCCTGTGCAATTATGAAGATGATGATTCAATGTAAGAGTATGCTAGCAGGCACCAAAGGAGAAGGAAAAGAAATGGCAGGAATGAAGATATGACAGCTATTCATGACTCCTCTGATGACAGCAGCATCAGCACTCCTTAACACAGTGTCTGTTCTTTCTGATGTGTCAGAAACATAAATCTTGCTAACCTAGTGAGATTTGCCTGTTGATTGACAGTTTATTTAGTCTACTCATTGCTATTGCCAATGAGAATAGCATGTGGCTTAGGATTGCTAGGCAATGCAATTGTTTATAGAAGCCAGAAGTAATGTAAGTAATGAGGGAGAAATAAACCAATACAACTCAGAAGCCATTCAAGTTGAGTACAAGAAGTGTCTGGGATCTCTGATTTCCCAATATCACTGGCAGCTGAGGAAAAATAGAGGCGTTTTATAGAGGGCTGGAGTAGTTGATGATATACCAGGTGTCAATATTGATGATGAGGGAGGATAATCCAATGGACAAGATGTAGTTCTTAATAGCATACAAAATAAAACATTTCCAGAAGTTCACTAAGAATGAGAGGTTTTCTGTATCCAAGAAAAGGGTTGCTCAGTGCAGTGCATGAGATGAAGTGAAGGAATTAGTTTGTCTCACAAATATCCATTTGGTGATATGCAAGTTTATCTTCCTGGGTTGGTTCGGTGATGGTCATATAATGAGGACTGTCTGACAGAAGATGATAAATAATTGGATTCAACAGAAATAAGTATCACTTATGAGTTCCCTCTATCAAGCTTCTCCACTGTACTCTTAAAAGCAAGATGTGCCATAGCACCATCTGATGTGGGATCTGCAGTGCTGTAGAGAGCCCCAATGTCTTAGCTAACTGCACCTGCGTAGTTATCATTGCTAGGGTAACATTCAAGCCAGTTACATAACATAGCAAGGCTAGATGACTTGCAGTGCATGGCATCCAGATTGGCGGCCAAATAAAAATTTATATTTATATCTTCATATTGCTTGGCCTCCCTCCGCAATGCCTGACACTCCTTTTCGAAGCTGAACTGAGTCAAAAGACAGGGAGGAGATGAAACATAGATACTCATATGGTGTCGAAAATTGAGCTGTGGGCAAGATAGAGCATTCCATTTTGTCGAAGGATATAGCACTAGGTATATGTCAAGTTAGTATGCTCTCTGTCTCATAACGATGTGAATCAAATACTTTTCTTAGTCCACCTTGAATTGATTCAACACCTTTCAACCTATTGACTGCCTCTGTCTACCAGTGATATGGCCATAACCTTCTTTACATCAATACACCCGGTTTGTCACCTCAAGTTCTTACTATTGCTATATCAGTGCTATGCACAGACATATATAATCCTATCAAATGATTATCAATTCTGCTATTCCATCATTTCTGAGTCTATTTTAGCTTCTTCACTCACAACTACTTTTATTCAACCTCCATGCTACACACCTTCCACATGGATTCAGAGATGCAGGCATATACTATCATATTATTAAATCTTCAGATGATAAATGCAATGTATGACTAGGTAAGTAGGTGCATATGTGTGCTCCAATTCATAGTCATGGCAAGCACTTAAAATTTTGCATAAACAAACACTTTGGTGATAAATGCGACTAGTTGAATGCTGAGACACATTCATTAGCCAGATCGGAGGTACATCATAGAATGGAAAGGTGATTAAGAAGGTGGTGCAAGCAGCTGTCACTAGTGCAAGGAAGGGTGTCAGTTTTAAGTGTGTTTCTGTATTTTGTATCAAAAATACACAACTGACTTGTGCTTACAAATTGATTCCTGACATAGATCATACCTAAAATATGCACTGTCTTTGTTGACATTAGTGTTAGCAGGCAAAGACTATCTCTGCGCATTTGTTCTTTGTACAAGTAGGTGCGTAGTATTTGCATATGATACCTCTGCGTGCTATGGAGATGTTGCCAGTGTGTAGGATGCTTGGTGCTGGAATGTGTGCAAAACAAAAGAACATCCACAGTAGGAAAGGTGAAAATAAAGATCTTTCATGTGGTTCAGTGGTGATAAACCAGTATAAAGATATTCAAGTATACAATTAAGCCACACACAGTCAAGCAAAAGGTGTATAACACAATTTATTGGAGTGCTGCAAAAGGGATAATGGGGAGGGCAAGATCTAATGAACAATCTAATAGGGACATTTTAGCATTGTCCAATCTGTCTGAGTCTCCCAAATAATGTTCTTTCATAGGCTTGCTTCTTTCCTCAATCAATCCAAAGTCCACTCTCATTGATGCTATCAGTATTTTTTCCTCTGAATTCTAAAATGACTGGGACCACATCAAGCCATGTTATGCAGCTTCAACACCTCAAGAGCAAGTCATGCAAGACTCATTATCCGCTTTTCATGTTAGGCTTCTGGAAAAGAGCTAATATTGATTATAGTACTATTACTATGACACATATGAAGGAGACAAAAGCTTTAATATATAGTTGCTAATCTAATCATGGTGCAGGCCTTGAATTATGACTATCTCTTTGATAGCTCTATATCCATATAGATGTGGTCCTGAATGTAGGCTTTAAGTGTGTTGTAGATGGGCTTGAAAGCCTGAGCTAAAAACTTGACATCAACAAGTTTCCCTCTTAAGAACTCTCTAGGTCTATGATGTAGTGTTGATACTTGAGTTTTGACACCTACACCTAGAATAATATCTCAGATCACCTTATGTTCAAAGGCATACTGTTTACTGGTCTTTTCATTCTCTCTGAAAATGAATTTTAGAGAGAACATCTCATTGGAGATGAGGCTTAGGATCTTAGACTGCTTCAGCTTTGCTTAGGAGATACATGAGAAAGCCAGAGGATGTATATCAGTAAATGTAACACTCATAAAAAGTCATCATCCAATATTGATGATGGCAACCAATATACTATTAGTTACCTTCCTTCTGACTCATTTTGTTTTTCTTCTATCATATTCCTTAGTATTCTTAGCTTTACATACTGTGGGAAGTATCTATCTCACTCATCTCATCCATACTATACATACTGTCCTGGCCTAATTTGGCCATTCAGAAATATTTCAGAATACTTCTGGAATTCATTGGAACTTCAATTCTTACCACCAGTAGGACAGAAAAGATAGGACTTTTAAATTTTCAGGTCACCTCACATTCCTGCATTATGTTAGACCTGGACCAAACCTTTGGTCTAGTTTGGAATGATATAGGTTCAAACCAAAGTTTTGAACTGGATTCCAGTAGCACTACTGCTAGCCATGTACATGTGGATTCTGGCACCCTCATAGATATAAATGCAAGTATTAATATGGATGACAGACAATTGTACCAATGCCGACTTCTGCATTGTACCTTCCTCTCACCCTGCCCATAGTTATGTAATTTCTCTTGTTCATTTTACTCTCTGCTTGTCTTTTTCTTTGTTTCTTCCTTCTCCTAAAATCTCTATGCACCACTTGAGCATTCCACCTGCAGATGGACATTCATTTACATAGACTCATGCTCAAATCTCAAAACAGGCGGCATACACTCTCCACAAAGTTCTTTGCGCCACCACCCACACCTAGGCCCTCTCTTGTATGTCTCTTTTGGTCTCTATATCTGCTCTTGGTTCTGGTAGTGGCAGAGTTGGATAAGGAACTATGGATATTAAGTGAGACCTGCATGCAGAGTTGGAGCCTAAATAAGGTGTTAGTAGGTGAAGTGGGTGTTTGGTGAGATGCATTTAGATCATGTTAAGTTAAATTTCAGCTAACCGTAGCATTGGCAGTGATGGAACACTCACTGTCCTTGTCTTGTGTACTGGTTTCGAGCCTAAAACAGCTGCAATGACACTTGACTGGGATGGGCCAGAAGGATTACCCACTTACTCAGATCTTTGAGTAACTCTTCAACTATATTTTCCCTCTCTATTTTCAAATGCTGCACCTTATATTTGGTACTGGCAACAAACAAGTTGAACTTTGATATAGGAGATTCACCACTTACTGAATCCAATACCCTCATAACCTCCACTAATACCATTACAGTAGGTAGTCTGGCAGCAATCACCAGCAGCTGAGAAGCAGAAACAGTAGATGCTGGCATAGGTGCTAAAGCACTATGATCCATGCATTGATATCTAACAGTCTTGATGAACTGCAGGTGACCAGTAATATATAGGTCATCCATGTTGACTGTAGACCAGTCAGATAGAGTAATGATTTTTTGCATCACAGGGTTGCTGTGGCCACAAATCTCAGCTGCACAAAACAGCAGCATGTGGAGAATGAAGTAGAGGCCTTCCCATGCTTCCATAATAATCATGCCTGCAAGATACCCATAATTAGTTATTGGTTACAATATAATTTAATGTAGAAAACTTATAATAATTTTTGTGATCTCATGTATGAACACCATAGTGTTTGAATGACCAACTTGTGACTTTATGGATCTTACTATTAAGTGTCAGATGTCTTCTATTGCAGCATTGGCAAGGAAGAGCGCTTGACACTTAGCTGAGATTAGTGAAAGAAATATTGGTAGGCCAGCCTTTGATGATCACTTGGTAGAGCTGGATGTCATTATGGAAATACTTAACTCAGTGTATCTTCACATTTTTATTCTTAGTGATTTCTACTGGAAGATGTAGTCATTAGAGTAATATGAAATAATATATTCAAAAAAACTCACTGAGTCCCTTGCTGATTTTATGGTAGATTTATGAGCAAACTATAGAATACCGCTTTTGATGATTTTTTGTAGCACCTAATGAGCATTGGAGATTAATGAAGGAAAAGAAACCTAGGCAGGACAAATGTATCTTTCATGCCTTGGACAGCAAATCCTTCTATATTATGGACTAAATCTTAACTGTTAAAATTCATTACAGACAATATAAAGTCATCTACACCTTCAGTAGCAAAACTGACACCACAGAGAGGGAGGTCTGTAGACCTACACATTACATAGAGTATCATCTTAGTTTAGTACAGCTCCTTAAATCATTCAGCTGTAAATAATATTAGTGAATTGAGAATAATGATAAGATAGACAGAAAACTCACTTCATTCTTGACAGCCTTAAGAGTGTGAGTGACATCAGCAATTTTTGACTTGGTAGAAATTCAGATGCCTAAGGCTTTCATTTCCTTATGCCTGCTGTACTCAAGTAGAAGACCTCAGGTTTCACATTTTCTTTGGGTTCTTCAATTTGTGAATCTTCTATTGAGTTTTTGAGCTGCTGAGGTATGTTTTATTAGTAATTTTTGCTTGTGCTTCACCTCAGCTGGCAATGCATAAGGCTCATCACTGTTAAAGTCTGCCTCCAAATCTTCTCATGATTCTTCAACTACCTGCTTTATCTTTCTTACTTGTACCTGGTATTATGGTACTTTCTTGACAACTGTTTCATCCTTTGGGCTACCAGTGAAATCGTCATTCATTCAGTCTGATATGTTCTTCTCCTGAGCTGTTTTCCTTAAAGAAGAGGTTTTATCATACTGTATAAGCATCTGGAATCCATAGGCAAGAGCTGTAGTAATGTAAATGAGGCAGATGTGAAATACTTATATGTAATAAGTGAATATGCAGAATGGCATACATAGATACATGTAATAAGCCTTGCTATTATTTAGTCAATCAGAATGAGTAAATCAAACGGTAGAAATATGTCAGCTAGACCTCCCTTACATATTATACAACAGGGTTGGCTCATGTAGCCCAAATTTAACTTGTGGCTGGCTAACCTGTTTCTGCATACTGCAGAGGCAGGCAGGAGCATGTAGGCTGGCCCCTTCCTACAACTCTGATATTTCCTCATATAAGGAATCAGCCTGCTAGGGTTCTACAGCATCGTCTGAGCCTAGTTCTACATGAATCAGCTGGTATCTGGTAGTCTGCATTTTGCAGGCAAATGTACATGTCCTATGACAGGGTTCTACAGTAAAAGTGAGAATGTCAGGTGACAATATGGCCTGGCAAGCCAATCATTAGTGCAATATTCACATGTTACTACCAAGGATCCAGGTATTAATTATTAATATGCTTAAATACTTTATTGAGGGTCATATATCTTACAGCCAGGACCTCTCCATCATGCATAGCAGTGTTCTTCTTTCCTTGTAACTTATGAAAATATGCATCTTTGAACTTATCCTTTTCCTCCCCAAGTTTTGTAAGCAATAAGATTGCAAGCTTCTCTAAAACATGCTAAGTAACATTAACAATATTGAATATGAGGGAGCTAGTGGATGTTCTGGCATGTGTTAAGGTGATATTATAAGAGGTGAGTCATCTATCTCTTGTTTCAGGCAAATAACATATCATTGTAGAACAAGGACAGTGGTTGTATATAAGCACTGAGTTCTCTTGAGACAATTCAATCTGAGATGTGTCTTTAGATGCTGCAGTGTATAATCTGGGGAAAAAATCCTGATGATGTACTGCTGTTCCACTTTCCCTAAAGGGATGTTGGGAATTTTGTATATGAGGATCTGGATCTCGGCACCCTGGTTCAATATGGTCAGGATCTATAACTACTACTAGTCACTTCATTGGATGTATCTTACTTCATCATTGTATGCATGACTCTTGAGATGGTTGTCCTTAATAAAGGAGGAATGAGCCAGACCAACAATGTCATTGTATAAGGCAATGGACATGATACTCCAATGACAGAGTTGATATTATGAGTGATAATAAACTTAGGTTGAGGAGTAAGTTAGGAAATGCTTTGCTAAGCATTCAGACTAATGTAGCACTAGTCAACTTCTCCATCTGCCTCTGCCTTTGGCCTAAGCCTACCTGCTAATACTAAATGAATAAAATCAATTTCTGACTGAAGATTGTCTCAAGGAGTCGAATATATTCAATCTCATTTCTACATGCTAGGAGATCATATCATGAAGAGGCCCTTTGAAGACCTTCCTTGAAGTTTCAGAAGTAAAGATATCCCTCACAGGTAAGAACCTAACTAATTCAATACTAGGAATAGATACATCACAAACCCACTCCACATATCAACATGATAGCACCTCTCAAAAATCACAATAAGCACCAAGGGACTATCATATCCCCCACCACAAACACAGAAACAGATCATTTACTTACACTGGAGACAAACTACTTCCATTAGGGTCAGCCATTAAACTAAATGCCTACTGATAATACAAATAAAGACTGGAAAACTAGAGTGACACAACTGTGCTTAGCCATGCTTTGTCAGCCAGAGTCTCATATCTATCCTAAATGGAAAATACAGCATTATCTTTGAAGGAACATGATTAATTTTTCAATATTTTGACAGGCAAAATGAAAGGAAAATTCTATCTTCTCAATCAATGTTTTTTGGATATTTGGTGAAGGAAAATAGAAAAATGCCTGCAGTGACTTCATTGCTGTGTCCACAAATTTTCAGGACTACCTATCACTAAATTGTCTCTTCAGCTCAAGACATGTCTATCTTACAGGTATGCTAATACTCAACTTTTCTCATTTGCAATATATTGACTTGTTCAAAGCATGCAAGTCACAATCTTGTATATGGTTAATGGCCCTGCCCACCAAGAATCCTATTCACATAAGTTCTTCAAAATGCAGCAACTATGTCCTAAAGACTAAAGATAAAGTAATATGAATGGTTCAAGTTTCTGGAATATAATGATGGGTTATAGTTTAGTCTCTAACATAGGTATACCATAAAACTACTGCCTTAATGCTGACGGTGTTGGAATGCAGTGCATATTAATGAACGACTCAGACTCTTCCAAATTCATATTACATAGGACATCCATAGCATGAGGTGTTATTATCGACACAGAAGAAGGATAAAGTGATGGTTCGCATACATGTACATCATGAGTTGTATGATTTGTGTCACCAGCTTTAGGTGGTATAGCTATGACCTTACATAAGTCATGGCTTCCTAAGAGAGCCTTCTTATGATCATCTAAATGATTTGACAAATATTGTTGGCTGCTGGTACAGGGGGAAAAAGGAAATCCATGGGTGTATATTGATGAATAAATTTCCATTTCTTATGGAGAAATGTGCTGCTCACTACCTACATGCATGATATATACAGGCATGAGATGTGGGACATACAGAAAGAACACAAAAACAATATGTACCTTGGTGCCTGTCTGACAATTTCAAATAATGATCTTGTGCTCTCTGAAGCACTGCATTTACTGTATCAGGTTTGACCTTCTTCAAGATCCAATCACACAACTGGCAATCTTTGGCATCTGAAATAAAACATTGATTGATGCTGCAAAGAAATTATTTGACAGCAGCATTGGAATCATTTGGCAAGTTGTGTAGGTAAACTCACACTGCAATTCCTGCATTCAACTTAAGAAATGGAAGATCAGGATCAACACTATCTGCAAATCAGAGTATTTAGTTCTACATATGTGATGTTATGAGTGCACATATCTAGATCCATAGTATTGACATGCTGATCCATCTTAAAATGCATCTCATTGGTTACTATATTGCTGAACTCATCCCACATCATTTTTCCTTTGATGAGCTAGTCAATGCACAATGACCACTGGTGTTGTGCCTTATTAATAATCAACATGTTCAGATATTACTCCAAGTTGTCTCAACTAATGATGTCTATGACATTCATATCCACATCTCTGGTTGCTCCTTCTTAAGTTTTAGTCCCTAGCTCCTCACCTACCACATCTGTTCTCTTTGACACTAGTAATGCATTGTTGTTAGTTCATTCAAATGCTTTATTGTGGTTTTGTAGATATTGCTGACATCTTTTCAAGTTGTCTCAATTAATTATATCAAATATGTACATGCTATTGATTGTCCCTCCTTCATTAGCTCCAGTACCTATGCCTTCATAGATAGCTAGGGGCTCTAGGGTATAGGATGCACTGGTAATTTGCTTAAAAAATTTTGCTCTTGGATTCATTGATGCTGAGGTTAAAGGATCTTGTTTGGCATCCATATAGTTTACTAGAAGTGGCCACAAAAAATATCTTCAACAGTATAGCATATAATTTATCAAAAAGCAGCTGGCTTTGGAGCGAATTATAAAAACTATAACTAGTAGGTGAAGGAACCAAACTTTAACCTAATAATCTCTTACTATCAGAATATAATATTCTATTGATGGAAAATCAATCAATTCAGTGACATGATAATAGTAAATTGTCTTCCTCAGGCCTGTCAGCCTGCTACTCACTTCCCTTAGTAGGAGAAGCATATATACTGACTATGTCAAAAGTCTAGCTTTTAACAACCTTAACTATCTTTCCTGTCTGTTTCTTTGATGTCTTTTCTCCTTCTTCTTGTCATCTCTAACAGGTGGTTCTACAATTACTGCCATATCATCATTATCTGTGACCCTTTTCTTTCTAGAGTCCACCCTCTTAGTGGTGGATTTTACCTTGTCATCATCTCTAGCCCTCTTTTTAGCTGAGATCATTAATAATGTCTTTTTGAGCCTCTCATCTCATACTTCTAAGATGGCTATATCTCTCAATGACACCTTCTTTATGGCTTTATTTCTCTCTCTTCTTTATCTTTCTTTGAATCTGTCTGCTACAATCTTCAACATATTGAATAGACTCTCAGACCATATGTCCACTGTACTGTTACGATACATTGTCTTCATTTTCCTAGTGGCTCTATTATGCCCTTCTCTGTTGGTGGATGCTATCATCCTTCCAACTCTCCTGAATCTTGGTGGTGCATTATTGATAGGCTGATTTGGTTTGGTTGGGGGTTGGAGTTGTGAAATTGTAAGTGAGTTATTCTAAGAGACAAGGATTGTAAGTCATAAAATAATGTGATAGATGATTGTAGGAACCAGATGAGGACAAGTGTATCTGTTGAATATTAGGAGTGAATTAGATACTATGAACTATGGTTACTCTATTGAATCATGGAGTGGTTTCACCTTTTCAATTAAATGAAATTTTCAGAGGAAGACTTATAGGATCACTCATACATATATTAGACATATCTATACATTGTAAACAAATTTGGCACACTGTTTTTATATATATCAATATTGATAAATCACTGCAGGCATTTTCCCATTTCCCTTCACAAAACATCCAAAAAATATTGATTGAGAAGATAGAACTTTCCTCTCATTTTGTCTGTCAAAACATTGAAAAAAAGTAATTCATGTTTTAATGATTTTCTGTGTGTGGAACATGATGCAGAAATTTAATTATGTTCCTTTAAGGATAATGCTGTATTTTCCATCTATTGTCCTTTAAATAGCAGCTTACAATCATGTTAATTTTCTTCTCTGTGTTTTTCAAATATACACAGAACATTTACAGCTGTTTGCATAAATGATGACAGTACGCGCCTTTTTGAGAAAGAAGAAGAAATAAATAAATCGTACATACATAGGAGCAAATAATGTGTCCTATCATGCATACTAGCTCTAGCTGTCTTGAAACTGCATATGCCTGACTCGATTTCATCTGATTCTATGAACTCCAATAACTGTTATGACTGGGATATGTCAAGCTGTCTAAGTCTGAGTGGACTGAGATTTGGCGAGACAGACGTAGTTCTTCTCTCAGCTGAGAGGTCAAAGGTTTCTGGCTAAGGCGAGTATCGGCGACTCCCTTAGAATAATGGTTCTTAGATAGCAAGGTTGGAGACCTTGCTAAAGGACTATGTTCCAGGTAGAACCCAGTAGATTAAAGTGCAGAATACAGATGGTACGCTATGTGTCTATATAGCGAGTGTTCAAGCGGAGCTTGTAAATGGCGTATCAAGATAGAAGGCGGACAGCCCGCTTGGCGAGAGATAACAAACATGTGCGGACAGCCCACTTGATAAGAGATAAGGGCTATGCATGGTGACGGTTACTAGAGCGGAATGTGAGCTTGGCGACTATGTGAGTAAGAGTCTGGAATGTGATAGGACATTCAGTAATGGATTCGGCAAGAGACCACTGTCCGGTAATGAAGGAAAAGTTAGGGGAATAAGTATACCGTAACATTACCCCCGTGTTATGGTCGATGCCACCAGCTTCGACGTCCCTAGTTGTCCTGGTTTGCATAGTAGATGGTGTCGGCGTCGGCATTGTGGAACTCAAGTTCTTCCGGCTGTACCAAGTACTCCCTATTGGCACGCTCAAGGTCCTCTCCTTCTTTTCTATCCTTCTCTGCTTCCCACGCAGCTAGCGCGTCGTAGAAGCCTTCGTCGGTATACGTCAACGGGAATACTGGTTTGTTGGTGTCGAAGGGGCAGTAGATGGAGAAGTGCCCAGGTTTCGTGTCGCCACAGAAGCGGCAGAAGTACAGGGGGCAGTTCTTATGTTTGTGACCGAGTTTCTTGCAAACTCGGCAAATGAAGTTGGAGTCGGCGATGGTGCCGACGATATGTTTCAACGATGGGGATCTGATGGTGATACTGGAGGAGGGGATTGCGGGGGGTTCCTTGGTGAGGTCGATAACCTCGCGCTTCTTTCCTTTAGATGATTTATTCTTGGTTACGCCATGAACAACGGCTCCATTGCGGAGCTTTCTTCTGTAGACTTTGTTGGGCGCCGGGATAGGTACTGGTACAGTGTTCCCTCCAATCGAAGTTGGATCAGGTAGAACAGCGGGGGGAGTATGAGTAAGAGGAGGCAGCGGGCGGCTGACTTGGAAGGAGTTTTGATCAGCAACAGTCTGTATAATTTCCCTGCAGATAGTGCTAAAACCAAGAGGGAAGAGCTGAAGCGTAAGCGAGTGAATGTGCCGCTGGACGTGGTTGCAGGAGAGTCTGAGGGCGTCATTCTGAATCTGTGCAAATTCTTCCTCCAGACGTTGGGTGGCTCTGATGATGTGGATGTAGGTGGCGGCGACGCTGGCTGGGACTGCTGGTTGGGAGTTGAGGTAGTTTTTCATCTCGAGGGCGTGGGCGATGGATAGGATAGTGGTCTCGACGATGACGTCGTCTTCGATGCTGACAACATTGTCGGCAAATGGGGAGTCGCTGAGGGTAGCGGAGGCGGCGGATTCGGTGGGAGAAGGGATCTGTTGGGAAGACATGCTTGTTTGGTTGTGAAAGTGGGAACTGATCGACTTAGTTCAACTTGTGCCTCCTCTTATAGGTGGTAAGGAGATCCTCAGCATTTTCCATATTCTCCGCTGGAATCCATTCGTTGCTTCCAGAAGAGTAGCCTTTCCAGGCTACGAGATAGCGTCTTCGTTTACCCGTACCCTTGTGACTCAAGATGGCTTCAACTTCGTATTCTTCTGTTTGATTGACTATATCTGGAGGTGGTTCTTCATAGTTCGGCCCATGGATTTCTGTCTCCTGATAGGAGGATAGCTCCGAAGCATGGAACATGGGGTGAACCTTCCATTGTTCGGGAAGTTTCAAAGTGAATGTGATTGGCGATAAGACTGCGATAATGGGGAACGGTTCGTGTCGCTTGGGCACGAGCTTTCTGGATGGGAGAGTAGTCATGAGATTAGCTGCAGATAGCCAGACCTTATCTCCTATCTTCCACGGTAGGTACTTCTTTTTATGCGTCCTTTCTGCCATTCGCTGCATAGTGATGTTGTGACAAGAAATGGCTTCTTCTCTAATCTTCTGGAGGGCACAGACTCTTTCTTCTGCAGCAGGGGTATCAGATGACGATAGCACATGGGGAATACCACGAGGTTCGTATCCCATCATGAGGAAGAAAGGTGATGCATTTCTTGCTTTGTGTCTCCGATGATTGTGCACAAATTCGGCAAGGGGTAAGTGATCCGACCATTCATAGGGGTTACTCCTGCAGTATATTCGGAGGTATGTCTCTATTTCTTGGTTGAGTTGTTCGGTTTGTCCATCAGTCTGCAGGTGATATGCCGTGGAGGCGGCGATCTGGTATCCTAGGAGGCGGGCTAATTCTCTAGAGAATTTCGAGATGAACTGAGGACCTCAGTCAGAGATCACTTTTTTGTGGAGTCCAAAGTGTTTAAACATGTTTTTGAGAAATAGTTTAGCCACCCCTTCGGAAGAGATGTTTTTGTTGCAAGGAGAAATAATCACCCCCTTTGTAAGGCCATGGTCTACCACGACCATGAGGGAGTCAAAACCGTTGGAGACGGGCAGGTCAGTGACGAGGTCAACTGAGACCTGAGAGAAGGGGCGAGTGGTGGAGGAAGGGATGGGGACAAGAGGGGGGGTGACAGGGTGAGTGTCAGCTTTCATTTGTTGACAAAGAGCACATCCAGCGATGTAGGAGTGAATAAAGGTGCCCATAGCGGACCACCAATAGTCTCGTTTGACGAGTTCTTCGGTTTTAAACTGACCAGGATGGCCGGCTGTTGGATGATCATGGTGCCGCATCAACACGGCCATGTGCTGCGAAGGCGGGACATAGGCGTGAGACTTGTAATACAACACTCCGTCAGAGATTTTCCAATCAGAGAGTGCTGACTTCATTGGAGGTAAGCAAAGCCCGTCCAGGGCGTCGCTGGCAACTGAGAAGATTGGGTCATCTAAGGAGTTTGTGGCAAGGGCGGTGGAGAGCTCATCGTTGAGCAATCATATGAACATGGAGTTGGGAAGGAGCACACGACCTTCATTGTCATGTTCACCAAGACCGTGGTCTGGACACCGAGAAAGCGCGTCAGGTGCTGCGAGCTTTGTTCCAGGAACATGATGCAATTCCAAGTCATAGTTGGACAGAACGAGCTGCCAATGCGCTTGTCTCTGAGAAAGCTTCTGTGCTTTCGAAAAATAGAGAAGGTTTAAATGGTCAGTGAAGATGAGAACAGGATGGGGATTTCCTTCTAAATAATGACGCCATTCATTAAGGGTGCAAATGATAGCGAGCAGTTCGCGATCAAAGATTTCGTAGTTTCGTTCAGCAGGGTTGAAGGACTGAGAAATGTACTCGCAAGGGTGATAAACACCGTTTTTGTCCGTTTGTAGGAGTACAGCTCCAGTTGCTATGAGAGAAGCGTCGGTAGCGAGAGCGAACTGGCGTGTAGGGTCAGGGTTGCGTAGCACCAGTTTTGTCATGAAACATTGTTTGAGTTTATCAAAAGAGTCCTGGGACTCAGAAGTCCACGCAAAGGCTTGATCTTTTCGAGTGAGGTTGATAAGTGGCCGGGCAATGTCGGAGTAGTGGGATACAAATGCTCTGTAGAAGTTGCAAAATCCGAGGAAGGAGCGAACATCTTTTACGGAAGTCGGGGTTGGCCAGTCTTTTATTCCATTGACTTTGGCGTGTTCCATGGCTACCTCCCCAGGGTGGATGATCATTCCGAGGTATTCCACTTCTTCTGTGTCGAAGGTACACTTCTCAGGTTTCACAAACAGCTGTTCATGGCGAAGAATCTCTAATATTCTTTTGGTTCGTTCGTGGTGTTCTGCAAGGTCCGAGGAGAAGATGAGCAGGTCGTCCATGTATATGACGATCCATCCTTCATTGATTTCTTTCTGAAAGCGATTGTTCATGTAGGACTGGAAGGTGGCAGGGAAGTTTGTCAATCCGAAGAACATTACAGTTGGTTCAAACAGGCCTTCTTCGGTAGTGAACGCGGTCTTCCATCTATCATCAGGGTGGATTCTGATGTTGTTATAGCCAGAGCGTATATCAATCTTGGTGAAATATTTGGCTTTGTAAAGCCGTTCGATGAGGGTTTTCGGAAGAGGAAGCGGGTACTGGTTGCGCACGGTCCAGTCATTGAGGTATCAGTAGTCCTGACAAGGGCGCAGTTCGCCGCTTTTCTTTCCTACGAAGAAAAATCCACTGGCTTGTGGGGATTTTGATGGTACGATGAATCCTTTCTCAGTGTTTTCTTTGATAAAGGTTTTTTACTGCTTCCCTTTCCTTTCCTGATAATGGGTAAATTTTGGACGTTTGTGGCATGAATCCGGATTTCAGGTCAATTCGGTGGTCGATACCGGGCCGTTCTGGAGGTAGTTTGTTGAGACCATCTTTTGCAAAAATATCGGCATAGGTGTGTAGATAGGGAGGAACGAGTTCTTCGAAATTTTTCTTCATTTTCTCTCTTTCTCCGGCAACGGCAAATTCCTGAGCTTTATTGCTAGTCTTCGAGTGTTACGTCGACTGGAGGTCGGCGTAGTGGGAACTAGGATAGGTCTTCTCAGCGACGAGTCGAGTGACTCTACTGAAGCTGAGCGTGGTCTGGCCTTGACGGAGTGTCAAGGATTCCTCCGGCGATCTCGGTAAGACGGCGCTCGTCGAGATGCAGGGCTAGCGGATACGTGCAGAGGCGTATGGGAGCGACTCTGAAGTGCGGTCTCACACAAGGAAGCGGTTAAGCTAAGATGAGCAAGTTCTTGGTAGAACCTAGTAGATTAAAGTGAAGTCTAATCTACAACAATGTGCCTACTTATACATAGTGTATGTAGGTGTTCAAGCTCAGTCTGTAATCTATAGTATATCGTATATCTAAGATAACCAGACATGAGGTTAGATAAAGTACATGAGGCTTAACCTCTGATCATACATGCGGCGCCAAGGGCAGCTGCGCATAGGTACAGGAGACGCCTAGGGCGCTCCGGATCTTCATGAAGCGACATGCTGTATACATGCGCTGATCTAGGGTGTCCATGAGGCGTACAGCCTTCATGGAACAGGCACAAGGCTGTTTAGGCCAGGGGCGGGGTCATAGCATCAGGCGGGGTCATAGCGCCTTGAGGCGGGGTCGTGGCGGTCCAGACCGCTGTCTCTCTAGGCGCAGGCGGCGCACCGCCGCGCGGGGAGTCTAGCAGAGCGGGGGCAGGTGTAGGGAGAGCTGGGGCTCTAGTAGGTGTTACAGATCCCTGTAACATCGAGTAACTTTGTTCGTGCTTCAAAGTACTGTCTTTCATGAGAGAGGTGTTAAAAGAGATTTCAGAGATTACTCTGACTTGGGAACCATCTGGGGAATACTCGATTAAGACATCTTCATCGTTCAAGGGATAGAGGGAAGGGTCGACGACTGGTGGTGCGTAATTTTCCGACCATACGTCTTCCTTGGTATCGTAGTCCGGCTCATCTTGGTCTGGTATGAGGTGGGGAAGTTCTTCGTCGGTAACTTCTTCAACAGAAGCTCGAGGGTAAACGGGTACTATGGGGGTTTTCTTCAACTTGGAATTCTTCCATTTGCGAGATGTTTCCTTTTCTACCAGAGTGGCTTGAGGGAACAGCGGTGAAAGGCCATGCCTCTTCCTAGAATGATCAATTTTCCTCTCGAGCTTGAGTGATCGCTCGTTCGGTGGAAGGGACAGCTCTTTATCTGTCCAGTTAATTGTCGGATTTAGTGCTTTCAACCATGGGAATCCAAGCAAAATTTTATCTTTCTTCGCAAGTTTGGTTATGTTGAACTTTCCTATCATGGTCCGTCCATCAATTTTGACAGTGAGGATGCAATAGCGGGATATTAGCCCCCCTTTTGCGTCTGATCCATCGGCGGTTGTGACTGGGAAAGGCTTCGAGAGTTTATGGGTTTTGATCCCATGTAGCTTGCAGAACACTTCACTAATGAAGGTCCCACTTGCTCCTGAGTCAACGACCATGGAGGTGTCGATGGTTTTCATATGCTTGGTTGAGATGATTGTAGCGGGAACACGAAGTTCCTTCTTATTTCCAAGTGATTGTACAAGTCGTATGGGGACAGAAGATACTGACATCGATGCAGTCTCCTGTTTCAAAAATCCATCTCCACGAAGCATTGGTTCACTTCCTCTTCTTTGTCACTGCTTTCTTCTTTCTCGACTTTCCTGCGGATGGGCATCTTCTGCTTCTTGTCTCCTCTGGGATGGAATGTGGTGTCGTTCACGCGATGACCCGTCTGGTGGCAGTTGAAGCAATGCCCTTCCTTCAGGTGTCTCTTCACCTCAGACTCAGAGAGTCAGTCTACTTCCATGGCGTCGCTCCTGCGAGGGGTGAAGTGGCGATCACCATACTTCTTCTTCTTATGCTGGAAAGGGTTTTCTCGCTTCTGTATCGCTTTCAACCTTTGGAAGGCATTATCCAGGTTGATGCATGTAGCGATGACGGTTTCGAAGTCGTCTAGACTTTCTCCAGTGTGGTAGAGGTTGTTGCGAAGTCCTACGTCAAGACCTTCACAGAAGAACTCTACTTTGGTGACGTTCTCGGTTATTCCTGCTTTGTGGGCTAGGAGGCAATAGTTGGAGATGTACGTGTGAAGGTCTCCTTTCATTTCAAGGCTTCGGACTTTAGCCATGGCTGTTCCTGCTGGGTCTATGGCTCCGAAGGCTTCCTTGAAGGCGACTTTGAAGTCATCCCAGCTGCCGTATCCAATGACATTTCCGGCGGTGTTCTTTCTTTTGGAGTTCTGAGCAGTCTCCATAAAGTCTTCTTTCCAAGCGGCTGCATTGCCTTTGGTCATGAATGAGAGTGCGAAGATTACTTTCTTCTTATCACTGTCGTAGATCTTGTCGTTGATATCTAGGTACGCATTACAGTTCAGCATGAACCTGTGCGATTCGTCGCGGTCTCCGTCGAATTCAGGAGGAGAACCAATCTTGATTTTGACTTCTTTGGTAGTGGTCGACATGGCGTTCAACGGTGGTATAGGCGGTAGCGTGCCTAGATTCAAAGCTCCGATCAAAGGAGTTAATGAAGTCATGGTGTCAGTTGACGTCACAGATGGCGGCGTCTATGATGGGACTTTAATCTTTTGTTATGACTGGGATATGTCGAGCTGTCTAAGTCCGAGTGGACTGAGATTTGGCGAGACAGACGTAGTTCTTCTCTCAGCTGAGAGGTCAAAGGTTTCTGGCTAAGGCGAGTATCGGCGACTCCCTTAGAATAATGGTTCTTAGATAGCAAGGTTGGAGACCTTGCTAAAGGACTATGTTCCAGGTAGAACCCAGTAGATTAAAGTGCAGAATACAGATGGTATGCTATGTGTCTATATAGCGAGTGTTCAAGCGGAGCTTGTAAATGGCGTATCAAGATAGAAGGCGGACAGCCCGCTTGGCGAGAGATAAGAGATAAGAGATAACAAACATGTGTGGACAGCCCGCTTGATAAGAGATAAGGGCTATGCATGGTGACGGTTACTAGAGCGGAATGTGAGCTTGGTGACTATGTGAGTAAGAGTCTGGAATGTGATAGGACATTCAGTAATGGATTCGGCAAGAGACCACTGTCCAGTAATGAAGGAAAAGTTAGGGGAATAAGTATACCGTAACAATAACAACTCAATAACAGTGGCTGTCAGGTACCCGCACAATCCTGAGGATGAAACCATTGTTGTGGAACCCACCTTCGATGAACTAGTAGACTCGCCAGAAATTATGAAGTGCAAGCCTGGTCGCCCTCTCAAGCCTAAGGAAGACAACATATTCATTTGCTATTGATTCTGAATACCTGAAGGCTGGCTGTAATACTAACACCTTGTCAGTACCTCCACCACTTGTCATCTCAATCTCATATACTCTCGTAATGTTCTCCTACACTGAAATGAAGAAACCGAAAGCAAAGAGAAGTGGAGAACCTGCAATCATCAAGCTTTCAAACGATGAACCTTTCAATACCCTCAAGGCCCAAGTACTCAAATGTATCTCAGAAGCACTGAAACTGAAGAAACTCGCCTATGATGATTACAAAGTCACGTTCACAGTTGCCCGGCACCAAACCTCATCATTGTCCTTGAAGAAACAATCAGAATACGATCATATGCTCGAATGTGTGTTGAAAATGAAGGCTCCTGCAGCAAAGATTGTTGTTGAGGCCTTGAAGAAACCTGATCCACTAACAGTTTATATGGTACATGCATATTGTTACAGTACTTGGATAGGTCTTCTCAACAACGGCTCGAATGAGCCCACCGAGGTTGAGGATCATAGCCTTGACGGAATGTCAAGGGTTCCTCCGGTTATCTTGGTAAGACAGCGCTCGTCAAGATACACGGGCTAGCAGATACAGCTAAGGCAAGGGGTGCTTGACTTAGAAGTGCGGTCTGAGACAACTAAGTTGGAGGCTTAGCTGAAGCAAGTTCTGGGTGAAACCAAGTAGATTAAAGTAAGGATCTAAGTACAATAATCTGTCTACTTATACATGGTATGTACAAGGGTTCAAGCTCAGTCTGTATCTATGGATCTAAGTAAGTCATGGTGAGTCAGAGATAACCATGACCGAGTCAGAGATAAGATGCATGAGGCTTAACCTCTAATCATACATGAGGCGCCTTAAGGCGCTCCGGATCTTCATGAGGCGGCATGAGGCATACATGCACCAGTCGTGAGGTGTGCTGCGCCTGTCAATTGTATCCAGGGGTGAGCTTGCCCCTGGAGATCAGGTACAAAGCCTTTCTAGGCCAGGGGAGGCATCACAGCGGTCCAGACTGCTGTTGTTCTAAGTTCTGGTGGCGTGCCGCTGCGTCGGGAGTCTGGCAGAGCGGGGGCTCTTGTAGATGTTGCAGATGACTGTAACACATATATGCTCTTTGATTCTGAGTTTACAGCCCAAAATGAAATGAAAACATGGTGATGACTCAAGTGGGGACAGTGATGTAAGTCAGGGCACCAATAGTGAGAGTGATAGCAACACCAGGAAGAAAAAAAAGAAGAAGAAGGTACGAGAAGTTATATACTACTCATTTGCTATCTCATTTGTCATGACTGACTCAGACCTTGCTGGACATCCCTCTCGTTCACATAGAAGAAGGACCCTAGCGAACTCCCACTCAACATCAAGCTTTCAGCACAAATAAAGCTCTTGCAAAATCAATACACATGCAACAAACCTGGCTGCCTCAGTTCTGGCTATTGCTACATCCTACCTGACAATAGTGCCCATTTCACACACTCTCATCAGCATATATAAGTATGGGCAGCTGCACTGGCCGCTAAACCTCCAATTACAATAATCGAAACACCACCCAACCACAAAGAATTTGATGGATTATCATCAAATCTCCTGTCTGACACTGCTCCATTGATCCAGCGCTGACTCGCTGAGCGAAACGGCACACAATCTGCCCCATCTGCATCAAATACTGGGCCAACAATCAATTTCAATGTTCCAAACGACTTCTTTAGCTTTCTACGACCTGCTGCAGCATCCAGCCCTCTGTTACTCACTGCTCCCATAGACCATATTGCCAACACACACACCACTGACATCCCACTCCTTTCTGTCTCTGCAAGTTTTTGAGGGAAACACCAATATGCTCCAGCTTGTGATGAATTGTGGTGTAGTGTACAGATATGAAATGATTGGTATCGAGTAACTCGAGCAGTTCATCCAAGAACCATCCAGGACGGTGATGGATAAGACGGATGAGATAAAGGACATTGTCGCAGTGGAGAACACGAGGGTGCCCATGAAGGCTACAGGTGGGGCTAAGGATGTCGCCTGTCTCACGCCAAAGTTTAAGGACATGCCAGAAAGTACTTTCTGAGAGTCCGACACATGCCAGAAAGTACTTTCTGAGAGTCCGACACATGTAATAATATCGTGGAGAGAGAGATGTCGATGCTCGTAGAGATTGACGGCAGCAAGTTTGATGTCGCGGCTTATTTTTCAATACATCAATGGTGATTGTTGCAGTGTGAGATGAAATACTAGGTTAGATTATTTATTTCTTCTTCTTTCTCAAAAAGGTGCATACTGTCATCATTTATGCAAACGGCTGTAAAAAACATAGTACATTTGAAAAACACAGAGAAGAAAATTAACATTATTGTAAGCTGCTATTTAAATGACAATAGATGGAAAATACAGCATTATCCTTGAAAGAACATATAATCTCCAGCTGTAAATAAGCCCTTGGACGATGGCCTTATATTTACTACCATTGACAATTTGAACTTCAAGTTTGCTGATTGATGAACCACTGATGGTCATATATCTTTGACAATGAAAGTTACTTGTGAGTTTATTGGTAGTATTTAAACTGCCAATTGTTGAATTGTTGAATTGTTGAATTCTGATTGATGCATATTATGTGCCATTGTAAACATTGTTTCATAGGATAGGGTCTTTAAGCTTCAAACTTTATGTATGCCTCAGGCTTAATAGGCAGTATTAGTAAACAGCATTCATCAAGTTATCTAAATCTGAATTGATTGGACTGATCAGGTTCTATCAAATTTTCACAACCAAAGCTTGATATTATGTGTTGCAGTATTAAGAGTCTACAAGACAAATTACACAATCCTCCCAATAAGCAACCCCTTTTCACATGTACAAGGCAACTAATACATATACAGAAAGGGTTAGCACTAGGCCAACTTCTTTGCATCCTGAATGTACTCTAAAGATTAGTTACCTTGATTAAACTTATACAATGTATTTGTATATAAAGCCTAAAGGCATTCTCTGTGGCTATCCCTTCCTTAATAGTACTTTAGTCCTCTTAGCTAGTAGACTATTGTGATAAACCTTGGATGCCCTATTTTCATTGCCAAAGAATCATCTTTTATATTACAGAAAACTATACAACTGACTGGTATAGAGAATGGAGCTGGATAGGAGCAACCATTAGCTATCAAAGGGTGCTTTTGAAAAGTAGGATAATCTATTAGAGACTTTGGATGGAAGACCTCAGCACTGCTGCCTTTCATATTTGATGAGAAGACTAAGTCTATCGCTTCTGCAGCGATGTCTCTAGTGACAGTCTTTCAGAGTGTGAAAAAAAAAATCAATAGTTTTTTTTGATGACACAGCTACCCTAGCATAGACTTGGCCTATATCCCTCTGAGTATCATCATTTATCATGTCCAAGTATACAAGCAAACAGCCTACAGAGGATGATGACTTTGTCTCTTTGAAAAATGGCAAGTGTGCCAGCAAGGATAAATTATCTTGCAAGGGATGTTGTTGTTACCATTCTCTGCAAACCATTATTTCACATTAATTTCAGGATGACCAGGATTATAAATTCACTCTGGCATACTATACAAACCCTGGTTCAGATATTAGTGAATCTGCACATAAGTTATGAAAAATAATCAAACACTTGCTGGAGAACATTAAATACTTGGAAGAGGATAGGGCTGGGAATGTAGAAGGAAGGATATGAGTTGAATGAGAAGAGCTGGAGCTGGATGCTAAATGGTATAGCAAAATTATTAATAGAATGGAATTAGAGTTGCTATGGAAGCAGGCTGAAAATGACAAACTGATGGAGAATATGGAATGACTTCAGGTGAAAACAGACAGTCCGAGAAAGAAAATTGAATTCATGCTAAATTTTAATTTCTTGGTGTCAGTTAGCACAAGGATAAGTGGGAATGTTATAGAGCATTTTTGTATAACCAGATTTAAATGTAAAAACAGCATCTTCCATACTTATGGTAGGCTAGGTGGTGAGTAGTCAGCTAACTCATAAAGATATGTTATTATTTCAATTGGCCTTGCTGAATAGAGTTTAGTAGTTACAGCCTGGGTTAGACTTTGGAAAATACTATTAATGATAATCAATATATAACAATATTAAGCCATAGTGGGTATATATGGAGGATAGATCTATCAGTAGGACTCAAGGATAAGGAAGCCAAATTAGTGAGTGCATGGGGAAGTCCCAAAGGAATGTGCTCAATCACAAATGTGGCAGTGACTCCTTCAGCCACAGTCTATTCATCAGTCCTGACAATCATAGAAGCATAAAAAGCATCTAGAGGAGTTAGGGGAAGATATTGATATCAAGTAGTGGTCGAGTAGCTTGGTGATGAGCATTTGTGGAAGTTTCTTGAACATGGTATAACAGCATACAATAAGTATGTATAAGGGCAGTAAACTTCAACTTAAGGATGACCAAAAAATATGCTTACTGACTAGTAGTCGAGGTCTTGGTCCTTGATTTAATCTAAGCACCTATGTTTTAGCAGGAGAGAAATATGAAAACACCCTAACTAAGGAAAAATATTAAAGAAATATTCAAACTATTAATGAATATAAGCATTGGCCCTGTAATAAAGCATATTATCTTAATCAAAAGCCTGTCTCAAGAAATTTTAATAGGGTTGTTGTATTGATAAGTAAGAGCCAGATAGAGGTGATATGTAAATATTTCATTAATTCATGGTAAAATTGAGGGCTGCTTAAAAGCATAAATAAGCATAATGGTCCAGAACACCATGACAGAAGGAATTGTAGTCAAACATGGGGCTAAAAATAAAAGTATTATTGTTCTCCAACTTTCATTTTTAATAAATTATGAATCATCCACATTTACCATCGCAAAAATGGCCATATAACCAGATAGATATAAAGCTGACCAAGTTTACTTGTCCTACGTCTCATACCCTAGCTTGTTTAAAACAAGTTGCCTACCATCTAAGAAAGCATTTCAGCTCTCAATCACACAACCCTCATCTTATTCACATACTTTCTTAAGATCAGCCAGGATGCCAGCTAATTGCCAATAAAGAAGGAAACCAACTACATATGATGTGTCCTTTCCGGACAAAATATCCACTGTTGATAGCAATAGTACTATGAAAGTTGCTGACCATGGGAAGCCTTATCTGTCACTGTCTGATGGATTAGTACCAAAATATAAATACTTTCCTATCAAACAGCTGGGTGGTGGACAGAAAGACCCCACATATTTATTAGAAGACTTTGTATTTTTAACAGCTGGCAAGACATGGTTCCTCTTCCAGAACTAGATAGGCATTTTGAACTCAGGTCTTACAATATCTATGGAGCTGGTGTGGCTTATGTTGAAGGACATGAGATTAGTTTATATCTAAGCTAATATAGTTGTGCAAGCTTATTAGTTGATCTGTTTGTCCACCAAGTAATAGGTAGGAGGCAAGAATATAGAAAAATGTACTAGTGTAGAAACTGATTCCTGGCTAGGCTTGTAGAGACTGTTCTTACCTTAGTGTTATATTGGCACTTTTGTAGCTTATATAATAAAGTTATCTTTCACCAGTTACCAGTATGAGTCTGAGTCTTCAGCAAGTTTTTATCATATTTTCTCTCCTCTGAGCCTTGAGCCTGGTCCAGAAACCCTTTAGGGTCGAATAGCAGCTAGGTTCTGCAAGACCCAACATATTGTTCTGAATCACCAGAATTGTTGTATCCACACTAGGTTGTGAGATATTCACTGTCTTGTTTTCTGACCGATAATGTAGAAATTAATGTATTCATGTTGCCTACTAAGGTGTGACTTGTGTGGTGTTTTTATTCTAAAAAAATGTTCAGATACTGGAGTTCTCAAGTATGTCAATGCTCTGTCTCATTGCTTAAAGGCACTTCTACTTCGACATCTGCTTTTTGATTCCAAGTTCTATGAGCTGTTTAATCATTTTTTCTGGCTCTCCATTTCTGCCTGAAGTTGGTTAATAACTATGTTTAGCCTATCACAGGTAGCATACTGGTACACCAATTCTAATTACACCTCATCAAAAGTTTGATATACCATTCAGTGTCCAGCTTCTTTTCAGCCTCTATCTCCTGTTTAATCCTGGCCTTTCCCTCTCTATCTCTCACTCTAGCCTCATTCAGATGTTTAACCTGCTTCTGTAAGCACTCAATTATCTTCTGCAACTCATATATGGACTCACTTATACATATCAATATCTGAGCTGTGACTTGTGTAGTGCTTTGGAATGGGTTTGTAGTCCTACTCATTCTGAAATAATATAAAATGATGATGTACAGAGAATGTTAATAGTAATGTGCTTTGCATGATATTGCATTCTCCCTGACATGCTGCTTGGTGTGCTTGCTATTCTTCAAAGAGGTGAAGTCATTCCCTCACATACTATAGGAATTTTTTTTTTCTGATATATGGGCCACCTGAAGTTAATAATCTGCCTAGTGAGACGGGTCACCTGAGGTGGGCCCAAATGGAGGTGTACCAATAGAGAGGGGTGGGCCTAAGATATGGTCTAGTGGTCCATAATTTAGGGTAGGCACAGTATATGATATAAGTGTACCCATATTGATGGCAGGGCTGATATGAGTAGGCGAGATATAGGGATAGGTCTAGGTGCCTGTACTGCCAAAATGAATAGTAGGGCTCATATCAATAGGTGACATATAGGGATGGGCTGATGTATCATGGACTCATCTTTGCTATCAACATCTACTAGAAGCACATAGGTCAGAAGTAAATCATCTACTGAGATTGGTGGACCTTTCTTACCAAAACATTTTGTCACATATCTCCACCAAACATATTGTTATAGTTGTGGTTTTTGGGACATAAGACATATCTTGTTCAGGCAATGAGAACCAACTCACTTAGTTACCAATAGCATGCCCTTTTCTGTCTTTCTTGCAGCCAACACAAACACTCTCATTCCAGCCCATTTGTACATCTTGTTAGTGAAGTGGTAGACCATGCTCTTACTTTTCTTTTTGGCAATGTCTATCTGCACCTCAGGAGGAACACCCTGACTGTTCCACTCTTCTGCTGTTTTGATGGCCTCCTGAATCTCTTCCTCTGTCAAAGACTCTATCAATGCACTCAAATACTTCAAATAATACTGGATTATTTCCATCAATCACTGTTTTACCCCAGGTTTGTAGTCTTGCTTCCTGCTGCTGCAATTGCAAAATCAATTTTGGTACACCTAAAAGATGAGTCGGAAGGGAGTTCATTGTGAGCTGCTCTATACTCACCTTCTTTCATTTCTCAAGCAGCTGTTTGTCCTTTGTTAGAGGCTCAAGTTGAGCTCCTAGTGTTGCATCCTTCCATACCTGATTCCAGTCCTCACCTACACTCCCATTATTTGATGTAGGACTACAAGACTGCAAGCTCCTGTGGAGTTAATGGCGGCTACGTATTTACATCCTTGGCTGAATTAGAGTTGCTGTCTGGCATATATGTATTGATAGAATAAAAGATGTGGGCATGAAAGGGTGGAGAAGGAATGATGTGAGAGATGAAAGTGTTGTATCAAGTCTAATGAAGGTGGGTTCAGTGAATGATGGAAATTACAATGTGACACTGGACGCATCAGTATTTTTGGTTAATGCTTTGGTGATAGTATTATGTAACAGACTACTAGATCATATCATTATCACTTGTGCAAGCATGGTGGTAAGGCTAATGCTTCTCACTTGCAATTGCAGACTAACTAGAAGAGGATAAGAGATAGATAATCAAAAAGGTATTTTACAACAAGTCTAGTCATTGTTAAGAACGTGCTCAAGGGTCGGATCTGAAGGGCTTGGCTTCAGCTTGTGCACTGCACCCCTTACCTGAGTACGTGCCCCTAACTTCCGAGGGCTGTTGGACAATGTCCGGAGGTTGTCGGACGAGTCCAGAGTCCGATGTCTGATGCGTGGGAATTCCGGCGGACGTTCGGGAATGAAGGATAAGACTAATCTGGACGATGTCTGAACTAGAAGGAAACAGCGGAGGACTACCAGAGGTAGAGGCGGAGGTGAGAAGTCTATAGGAATCGATCCTAAGACTAGTGGAGGACAACAAGAGGAGAAACTCAAGTCGGACGGAGAAGGGAATGAGCAGAGTCTAAGATAATATTCGAACTGAGGAAGTACAAAGATTCTACAGGGTTTATATACTACTGAGGACTTAACGGAGAGTCAGTCTGCACAGTCCAAAGCTATGCGAGGCTGTGGATGGAGCGTATAGAAAAGTCAAACACTAGTCTATCGGAAAATAGTAAATGAAGACGGAGATGAAGACATAGGAAAATAAAGGCGGAAATGAAACGAGGTACGGAAAATGAGTATAGTCTAACTGGAGAAGGAACGTACAAAGGGATAAGGCACAGAAGATAGATGCAGGTCAGATCCGGACGATAGATAGAAGTCGGCTGGATCCAGAAGTCTGGAAATGATGTGTGTGATTGGTCCGGGTCCGGAATGCGGGATATGACAGTATCCCCCCCTTAGGGCCGAGCCCACGAGGCTTCTGATCTGGAAGTCTAGACTGGACTTCTATGAATGCGGGATGATGGCCGGAGCTTGTAAAAATAGAACTGGACATATAGGTAGGCTGGGGCGCCCATGAGACGTCTAAAACTTTCCCCCTAACTCCAATTACTGTTTCAACATGTCTAACTCCACTTCCGGCAACTCAAAGTCCGCCCGGCAACTCCTACAAGAGAGGCAGGCCGAAATCGCATGACTCGAGGCGGACGCTCGGAGAGAGGTGGAGGAAGAGGAGTGCAAGCGCAAGGAGGCAGAAGAGGAGCGGAAACGGATGGAGGAACAGAAGCGGAAGGATATCGAGGAGACTCAGAAAAGGTTGGCTGAGCGCGAGCAGGAGCATTTGGCAAAGGCTAGGATGGGCAACGCGTCGGAGGTGAGTCGGATGAGGTTTTTTGTGTTTTTCTGGAGTTTAACAAAATGTTAGTCCTCTGGTCCGGCGGATCCGGAGGTCGCATGTGAGATGTGTGTCCTTAGGCGCAAGATGTGCACCTGGGCAGTAGCGTCTAAGATGCCTAGGGTGAGTTTTCTGTTTTGTCTGGATCCGGATGATTACTGATGATTCCGAAAGATCCGGACTTGCGACCAGTGCCGCACATCCAAGGAAAAGTGTGTCGGCGGAAATCCGCCTGTCAAGGCGCCAGCCGGCAAAGGCAAAGGCAAGAAACGCGCACATCCAGAGGGATCTCCGAGCCCCAAGGGCAAAGGCAAAAGGCGTCAGTGGAGTCCGGAGGACATCGACGATGACATGGAAATAGTGTCCAATCCCCGGATGGTCATTGGGGAAGATCAAGACTGGGTGGAGTACAATGACCAGGCCTGGGTCGTAGCCGCCAACAACATTGTGGCAGAACTGGCCCGGACCAATGGGCTGATGGAGAGAAGTGTTGCAGTGGCGGAAGGAAGTAGGGCTGCGATGGACCGGGTGAGTGAAAACATGCTCCGGTTCATGGAGGAGCAGAGGGTGTTCCAGGCTCTCTTCATGGAGAGTCTGAGGAACGGTTTCCGGATGCATGTGGAAGATGCTCCAGAGGAGGAAAATGGGGAGGAGGCGGAAAAGGAGGCCAGCGGATCCAGCGGAGACATGGAGATGGACTCTTAGGTCGTCGGATCCGAAGTCCGGATGTCGGACGCCTAAATAATGTACATATATGCATGTCTTTCCTTACTCATTGCTAGAAGTTGGTCCCAGCTTATCCGGATATGCTGAGTGGAAATCCGATAGAAGTTCCAGTGCATTTCCGAGTTCAGTTGTGAGTATCCAGGAAGTTTCTTCATCTGTTCCCTCGTATCCAGCCCAATGTACTAAGTATAGTAGTTGGCAGTGATGTCTCCGGTGGTCGATCTTGGAGTCCAGAATTTCGGAGATTTCGTATTCCAGTTCTCCATCAACTAATACTGGAGGCGGAGGAGGTTGGATGCGATTCGGAATGGTGTTAGGAGTTGCGGGTTCTAACTGAGAGACATGGAATACGGGGTGCACGGATCGCTGTAGGACTGGGAGTCCTTGTGGCCTCGTAGAGGTCTATTTTCCGATGCATGTGAATGCTAATCATTGCCCAAATCATTCCCTATCATATCCGACTCAATACGCACCAAACCCGAAAACATCGGACATCAGACATCGGGTTGAGGACATCGGGTTTCGCATCAGCCGATCGGATATCGCGCGCACTTGTCCTACCTATGTCCAGTCTCATTGCGCTAGCCCCACTAGGTGCGTAGTTACTTGTTTTCACATCGCTAACATTGTCGACCGCGTTATTACATGTATTCCCATAGTCCGCAGTACATCATGTCTTATTACATAGGACATCGGACCCGAAATATTGCGCTACTACTTTCGCCTATAGGGTTCCGTATTTCTATGTATCTACTTAAATATTGGACTCCCCATAGCATCATCATTATCCGAGTAGAGGAGAATCGTCTCCGACGCTTAGGGGTCAAACCCGATATTTCATAGTTCTTAGTTGACATTGCGAATATCATCGTTCATTCACTGTCCGTACCCTTCATCGTTATTATTGCGCACACCACTCACTTTTCCGATGCTCGCTATCACATCACTATTAGTTTCCGATACCCCGAACCCGAACCCGACAAACCTGAAACCCGAAAAACATCAGACCCGATGCTTTTGCATCAGACATTGTAATTATACCTTCGGACATTGTTTCCCGTGCTCGGATTATTGACCTCACATCACCCACTGACCCCCAAAACTATTCCCAGACCGCAGACCCCTGGGTCGAACGCACTTGTCCACAAGTATAGCAGATAGGCAGTGCAAGACCACAACATAAAGATATCAGTTTGGAGCCATCTTTGTATAGCCCCACTCTGTGTTGTATACCTACAGTGGGTGAGAATGGGAGGTGGGTGAGAAAAGGGCAGGCAAAGTACCGACAGACTTGAAGGGTTATGAGTGCATAGGACATGATGGCGAGTGAGAATGCGAAGGCGGGTGAGAGGAGCGGGTGTGGTCAGGACATAATCTAGATAGAAAGTGAGCAAAAAAACACAGTCAAAATGTGTAGATATGGTGGAAGGGGAAGTGGTGCTCCACTACTCAGCCTTGGGGCGGGGACGGGCCATACTGGGCTTCATAGGGAGGGGAATAAAGCAAAAAGAAGAGAAACATACCCGGATGGGTCTGCTCGACAACTGCCCTTAAGAACTTGAAATCCATTGAGATGAATAAGAGTTTGTGTGAAGGGGTTCATTGGAATTGACTGTAACATGGTTGTTATTACTCAAGTCTGAAAGCGAACCGTCTGACAATGTTGCAACTTTATTGTTATGTAAGCATCTGAATTTGAATTGCCTTGATTCTGAGTCAGATGCAGCAGCAGTTGATATTAGATCAAATACCATGTATTTAAACATTAAAATGTTTGATCAAGTGAGGATCGCTAATAGTAACTATCATCTACGTTTTACGGGAATGACCATGATGAGTGCCCTCAGCTATTGGCCTCTTCCCCCTGTTGGTTGTCTTTGCCTTCCCTCGACCCCTGCCTATATCTGAACCGACATCACAGGCTTCTAAGTCATCTACATTGCCAGCTACCACTTCGACATTAGTACGAGCAGCAGCTTGAGATACGGATCCTTGTTCTTCATGCTGGATGATGATTTGACCGTCAGGTGCTGCTGATGAGACCGCTGAGATTGCTGATGAGGCCGGTGGAGCCTCGTCTGCTTCGCTGTCTGACGACATGTTGAGTGCAAGCATCGCTCGATTGATTTCTTCTGAAAAGTCTTCACCACCGGCGAGATGAAAGGTAGACAATTTCGCAGCGCCAAAAATGTGGTTGTCGATACTGGTCATGATGTTCTTGATGTGTCTCGTGTCCCACTTCATAACGAGCAGCTTCTTGTATTGAAAGAACAGGTCTCTGTAGTTAATGGTTGACGATTTCCCCACTCCTGAACCTGGAAACTCCGTGTCGGGTGAGAGTAGAAAGATCGCCTGTGTTAAAGCAAATCAGTAGACTTTTGATGCAAATATAAATAACATACCATAACTGCCACCCAGGCGATAGATCCTGGCGTGACTTGTTGAAAGTTCCACTTCCGAGCATTAGTCTTCGATCCACCGCAAGGTTCTTGATGAAGCGAGGTGACGCCGTGTAGCGAGGCTCTCAGAATCTAGATAGACCATAATAAGTAGGGTACATGATAGAACTATGCGACCAAATGATAGCACACCTTAGCAAAAAGTATCCAATTGCCGAAAACAGTCTTCAGGGTCACGTCTTCTTGCAGACCTGGGAACAAGAGAGGCGGAAATATTTTATAAGCCTGCGTCTTGCCAGACACTCCAAGCATCTTTTGAATCTCGACGATGCTGGCTCTGTCGTGACTGGGATTGGCAAAGTATTTCGCCGGAAGGTCAAATATATCTCCTGCGACACCACATAATTTTTTGATCTCGTTAGAACGAGCATCACTGATGCACTTATTGACCTACAACAGTTATAGGATATGTCAGATGATAACTAGAACAGAACAAAATGTGTGATGTACGAGGTCCTTGAAGTATACACTTTGCATGGCTTGATGGACACATTCTGGGAAATGAGTATATAGTTCATCCAAGAAAGTGGATTCTTGGGTCAAAGCGGTCTTGTAACGGTTGTTGCTATTGAATGATGTAGGTGAATCCGGGCGCTTCTTGGTGATAAGGTCATTGTCTGGAAACATCTCCACTGTCATGCCGTATTTACAAGCATACAGTGAGATGGTCTGCTCATGAGCAACAAGTTTGTCAGGCGCTTCTACACGCCGTTTCCGTCTGGGCTTCTCGGCAAGGAGGACCTTGTTGTTCTCTTTAAGGGCACGATTTTCTTCATGCAGACGCTGAACTTGAAGTTGCAGGACTTTGAGTGCCTGAGGAGAACATATTGAGTACAACATAGAAAGATAAAGTTAGTTGCTACGTACCTCCATGAATTCTCCCTTGGAGGCATTGGGCCCTGGAATAGTGACTTCATCAATGTCGCCCTCATCAATGTCGTCGTCTGAATTACTGTCCAACACCTGCACTGAGAGATGAGACATTTCTCAGACTGCTAGACGTTCAGTGGAAAGGCAGAGAAGGAGAAAATGGTGCGACACACCTTATATATAATTTGACACACTCCCTGGTACCTCGAGGCCACTAGACATAACTCCAAATCTTATTACATCTTCGGAGTGATTCAGTGTAGGGTGAACTGCTGTGGGGCACGTAAACAAGGGCACGACTGAAGGCCACATGTTGATAGATTATAATATTAGTGGGCGTGATTGGCTCCCTCGCAAGAAAAACTTTAAAATGGTGAACCTTAGTACCTTGCATGCATATCGGAACAGTTCATTATGAACCAGAGTTGATTGTCTGATCGCAGACCCTTGTATAATTAAGAATTTCCCAGGATGATAGACTCTTCGTTGGTTCATGGAAGGTCTGGTCGATGACACCATTTTGCGGTTGCTGTAGGTTGAGAATCAAATCATTGCGCTCTGTGCATTTTCATGTCCTGGACTTACTGCTGGTCTGCTAGAGGTAAGGTTGCCATCTTGAATTTCGACATCAGGAGGACCCACTCAGTGACTGAGATTGAGTCAGGATATCCCAGTGTCTTGTAGGAATGGCAAATTATGATAATCCAGCACCTGCACGATCCATCAATTGAACACATGCAAAGATGAATGTGCTACTTACTGAATGCTGGTCAGACATGTCCGAACTTGAATGCCGATGATGTTTGGATAGGCCAGTTGGCCATGACCCAACTTGAATGCCGATGATGTTTGGATAGGCCAGTTGGCCATGACCCAACTTGAATGTCGATGATGTTCAGATAGGCCAGTTGGCCATGACCCAACTTGAATGCTGATGATGTTCGGATAATAGGCCAGTTGGCCATGACCCAACTTGAATGCCGATGATGTTCGGATAATAGGCCAGTTGGCCATGACCCAACTTGAATGTTGATGATGTTCGGATAATAGACCAGTTGGCTATGACCGAACTTGAATGCCGATGATGTTTGGATAGGCCAGTTAGTGACCCCAAGCTTTCATGAGATACTCCTGCGCTCGCTGTGAGAAAAGCTGTGCGGATGTGATTCATGTCAAAACCTACCTTGACTGGGTCCAGCCAGTGGACAAACATGAGAGAAAACACCCTTGAAGAAACTGTTCAACTGCTGTGGGGAATCTGTGTGGAGGTTCAGCGCATGAACATTGCTCTGCTTGAGAACAGTGAGAGCAGCAGTCTGAATACTGACCTTCGTGTACTTAAATAAATGCAGGACAGACTGTACTGAATCATTGACAGGAAGGCCGGCGTCAAAAGTGCAGGTATAATATGGTTACAGTGGTAGTTAGAATGGAGGAGGCGCAGGTCTATGGAAATCCTGCTCCCAGTCGACCATTAATAAAACCAAGATGTCATGAGTGAAGATAATAGCAAGCCAACATACCAGTTATAAGGGGAGGAGGACAAGATATGAAATCAAATGCGTATAAGATGCCCTGCCTCAAGGTGCAGCGCCTTTACGCAAAGAAACATGTTGGTATCAACAGTGTCAATGACAAGGTAGTCGTGGCTACCATCTGGCACTAGGAAAGCTCCGCGGATGATCGACCTTACTGAAAAAACTCAGCCTGTGCACGGAGTCTCGCTCAAACACAAAAGATGTTGAGGTGCTTGTCCTTTTGGATGCACACACCAGTGGGAGCGTCAAATGAGTGAATAAGAGCGAGAGAAAAGACTCTATCCTCCACTGTGCATTCAAAAACAAAGAGCAGGCGACCAAATATGATCTTGTCGGTCGTCTGGATGAACACACAATCGAAGTGTGGAGCCCCAAAGAATTTGGGGTTGCATCGAAGGTAGTCGGTGTGTTGGCACCAATCTACCAATGACTCATAGTTGACTTTCAAGAACCGGCACTCAGTAATCTATCCCTCCATATCAATATAGTAGAACACAGCCAAACTGAACAATGATCATACCTTATCGCTTGCTTTGAGTTGGACCCGCTTTCCACCCAGTAGAGGGGCTTGAATCACTAATAAAAGTTAGTCAAAAAGTCATTGAGCTTGATATGAAAGTTAGTAAATGCGCCATCGTCCTTGTGAGTGTTCTCGACAGATTCAAAGGTCTGTGGAGCTTGTCTGGACCCAAGCTTTACATGAAGGGAGTCATTCGAAACAACCAAATCATCCACCACAGAATTGTCTTCATCCAGTGCATCTTCGATGTCTTGTAACTGATGCTCATCGAAGTCGGATATGTTGCGGCGAATATTCTCAGCTACGACTTGCCAATGATTGATGCAAAGAATCTGTAAATATTGTAGCGTGAAATTATTGAATAATGATAGAATCAAGTGTTACCTGTGGTGCGACATCCCTGAAGTTGGTGCGCATCAAATACAAGTCTTTCAGCGACCCATGCATCTTCTCATTCGGCTTCGTGTTGTAGTTGCAGGTCGCTCCTTTGGCTTCGATATTATTGAAGATATGCACATTCATGTGCAATTTCGGAAAGTTCCAGTTCTTGTCGCTGTTGTCAGCCGTTTTTGTTATATATTGCTATTATTCTATTAATGAACAATTTTTGAGGATCAATCAAGAAAATGTACCTGTAGATACGTTGAGAACGCTTTCACAGTGTGTCGGCCTGCACGGATAGTGTTGGCTGTGTGAACCTCGAGCGCTGCATACATATCGACTTCAATAAAGAGGCAGATGCAACGAAGTAAGTGGTAGCCGAGTGGACACTCGTCCTCAGTGACGATGGTATGTGTGGCATATATTACCATCTAAACGCAAGTTACTAATAAGGATATACAAATATAAGAAAACATACCTTGGAAATATCTTCATACACGCTACTATCGGTGAATGAAATGCTCATAATTTGCGCTAAATGCTTCAGATTTTGCCACTGCGGAAATGCCTCGTAACTAGCATCAAAATGAAAAAATAGACATTTTGATTCAAGACGACCACTTACTTGTTGTCCATCTTAGCTACACTCGCTCTCCCCAAACCAGTGATTATTTTTTGCAGTTCGGCCCACAGATGATCGCGGTACAGGCCCCCGTTAAAATGGAGCCTATCCCACGAGAGTGCATTATGTACACACGTGAACATGACAATCCAAAAGGTGTTCTAATAAAATGGTTGTGTTAAATTAGTAGAAAACATCGATATATCAGATAGCGTAAGTTATCTCACTGAGACATCACGAAGTCCATATTGTTTGAGCGTGTTATCTCTCTCTTCAGCAGTCTCCTTGTCCCGTGCAACCTTCAAGATGTTCTGTGACTGATCGGACATTCAACAAGGATATGTCTTCAAAGTATTTAGAAGCTCGTCATGGGGAACGAGACAAACTGAGCATGGCCACAATGATTTGATCCCTCGAGTTAGCGACATAACACATCTAATATCGAATACAAGTAACTTATTAGTAACATGTACATGTTTTGAATCGAATACACTCACTGTTCTTCATAATCAGCCGATAAAATTAATATCAGAGGAAAGAACCAGCGTTGAAGGTTGTCGAGACATTCAAACCATTGTCCCGTGCTAGATCTCGATGCTAACGGAGAGAGAATCTTCAAGAATGCTTCATGCCAAACTGCATTCTTGAAATTGACCCAGCTCGGTTTACCAGCATGGTCTTTCTCTTCCTTCACCTAGAAAAAGTATTCAAAATAGAATCAGTGCCAACCACTAAATGAAAATGCATTCCATACAATCGGAAGCCATCCGACGACATAGCCACCACCTATACCCTGACTATTGCGAATTTCGGTGGGCAGATTTGCGAGATGGGCAACAACAGGGTAACCTCTTGTGGTGCTGAATGAGGACAACTTAGTCTTATCGGCATAGAGAATGAAAGCTAGCAGCTTGGCACCATCTGGTAGCTGAGACTATGAAACAAAATAATAGATCAAATAATGAAGGCAACCAAAATCGCTACAGCAGTGTTACATACCTGAATATTCCAAAAAGCTTCAGCAGTGTATGGCTCCTCTACAAAATTTACGAATTCCTTGCCATTAAACTTTGAGAATCATTGCGCATCAAATACCATGTGCGGAAAGAGCCGAGGATCATGAAGGAGGTCGGTAGCCCACTCCCAGAGATTCCGATAATGCAAGTCGAACTCTCATATCGTACCATCATATGGTACCAAGATCACGTCTTTAGTAAACTAAACTTAAGGATCATCAGAAGCCGAACATTAGAAAGAAAGACGGAAACAACCCCTGTAATGTGATAGGAAGCAGTGTCCCACCTGTCGTGAATGTCCTTGTGTGTCTGAAATGTGAACTTCTCTTGGCAGGTAGTGCACCGGTTGCAAAGTTTGATGAGACAATCGGTCTGCTCGTTATTCAAGCAAGCCTCCAGCGCAAGCTCAGCGAATTCGAACTCCAGTCGCGATTTAAATGGAGCCCAGGGGTGCTGGTTAGGCGGGGCAGAGGATGCAAGTGGTGTTGAATGGCGTTTGAAATCATGAAACGCATGGACTTCAGGTGGGATCTTACTGCTTGGATGGTATTCGCACATGATGTCGTCAACCTGGAAAGTGGGTTCCACATGCTCAGGGACATCTGCGTCAGGAAAATCTGTTAAGGGTAGTTTGTGAATGTAAATATGTTATAATACGACGATTGCAAACATACCAATGTGCCCCATGTCATTGTCTATCTCATTCCAGGCTTCGCACTCTCCTGTTGCAACATAACAATGGTAACATGTAAAGGATTCAATGAGACTTATGTCTTTTTCCTGCAGCATTAACATGTTCATCCCTCGCACGTCTCAGATTTGAGGAACCTGGACGTGTCAGCCAATTTAAATAGTTAACAGACCAAGATAAAAATGAGTGCGTACCTGCTGCTGCACCTGAATTTTGCCTTCGAATGGATTCTGCCACAATTTGATTCTGACGCTGTTTCTCAGCCTTCTTCTCGCAGGCCTTGCAATGGGTGGTCCAACCATGCGGCTTGAGGTCCTGCTGGCACAGATCGCAGAATTTCGTCCTTTCAGGACCCATGTCGCCGACAGATATGTAATGTATATGAATTTCAACAGAAACAAAAGGGAAACACTTAAGAATGGCAGTAAGGGGGGATTGAAGCCATATCAATCACATTGTAAGCACATTGTCATAAATTGAAACCCCGCCATCAAGCTTACATGAGGGTTGTAAATGTCATTGTAACGCGATGTCAATGGTTCCTGATTACAATTGATTTAGGAAATTTGTGACATCGGCTGCCAGTCATGTCCTCAAGAGCAAGAACAACAGGAAGCTGCTTCACCTCGACTGCAACAGACCCATATAGACTTCTCCGCAGCATGTCTTCCCAACCATCAAGCAGAAGAGTGAGTCGGTTTCGTGCTTTGAGGCGGTCAATTTCTCCTTGTTGGACATGCACTGATTCAGTGTCCATCAGTGTGTGTGATAGCACATATCGAGAAGGTGCCGTGTACGATGGCTGAATCTCGTTGAGGAACCCAAGCAAGTAGTCATTCTTGCCCACAGAAAAAGCTATATTAGCATTAATTATGAACCTAAAGCCAGTTCATTACACTTTGAGTATCAATTGACTTATAGATGCTGTACTTAAATTACCGTAATAGCTTGACATTCACACGAGAATGCTGCTCCTTTGTCAGGGGGTAATCCACAAAGCCCATCAAAGTGGACTTTTTTTTGTGTTTGCCGAGCATAACTGGTTCTGAACTGCCTTGTGGGGTAGGAGAAGCATCAATTGTATCAGAATTAATTAATTCTACGGCATCTTCTCCACCAGCCTTGCCCATAACAAACATGCGCGCTTGTTTTCGTATTTCCGCTGGACATGTTTTACACTTGTGAATGAGGTGGTTTGGGAGTTGGTTATCATGACCTTGGATGTGAAGAGCATCTGGACAGTGTTTGCAGGACCAGTAGTAGTGTCCAGATTTGTTGTTGACCTTCTCACCACAATTGAAATTGTTGGCTATGAAGGATGAGATAGGGCATCTGGCAAGTGTGGCAGCAGACATTGTGCAATCTCAAGTGATTGTCTATGTAGTATGGGCTGTACAATTGAAAATTTCTTCTACTCTACAGGTAAGGAAGTACAGTTGCTCTGAGTCGTTCGAAAAAGGCTACTGTGGCCAAATAAGGTGAAGAAAGCTATTGCACTGTGATCCCTGTAGTTTGACATTCTGCCGGATTCTGCCCGCAGAATTCTGCCATCTGCCAGGCAGAACCAGTTTGGCAGAACCAGTTGGCAGAATGGCAGACTTCTGCCCACAACACTAGCTGTAGCAAATGGTTCCTTCAGTCAGCAATGACATCATAGGTAATGAAAACACCCCAAGTTGGCTTGAGCTGGCTCATGCAGTTAGTCAGCTGGACCAAGCTGGACATAGGTAGCTTAGCTCACCCCAGGAGAGCCGAGCTACAGGCAAACCGGCAAAGCCGAGCCCAAGCCGAGCCGAGCTGCAGCATCAATGATCCAAGTGTGATCTAAGACTGGTAGCTACAATGACATGACTATATAATACTGGCCCAGACCCCGGCAAGTCCACACAAGCTGCCTAATGAATATAAGCTGCCCAATGCATACATGGGTCACCAGGCACCACATGGTGGTACACGGTCCACAAGACTGACTCAGACTAACATGAATCTCATAGAGTATGTGCGCATAGCAGCATCACACAACACTTGTGTCACTTTGCGACAACTTGGGGAGTTTGTGGACCCTTATACAGGCAGGTGAAGTTAGGTATGGTAGGTGCTCTTTTGTTGATGCTATGACATGGCGGAAGACGAGCATGAGTGCTGGTACAAGTAAATACCAAGTGAGGTCACTGAGGTGTTTGCTGAGTTAGATTCGTGACCTCAATAAGTTACGTGGCTCGAGCTTCCTTGGTTTAAACGTATACATAGATAAGTAAATGCGTGCATGCACGTATTGGTGAACGAGGTACACTTTGCAAACCACAATCATTGACCGCTGTCATGTATGCAGGCCCGCACACATCTACCACTCTTCGTCTGCTCGCAAATCCACAGGCCCAATCCTCGTTCTTAGGTCCTGAACTTCTTCAGCCTTGATAGTATAGTCGTTGATCAATCTAACAATCTCATCCAGCGCATGGTCCCCTCCGTTACGATTGACAGACACATGGTGGGATTGAATTGCTAAGTGAACATTGCTTTTGCCCGCCTCCTCATAGGCTCTGATGGCAATTTTGACAACGTGACGAGAAATAGGGCCTGTCAGTGCCAGCAGGAACAAGATCTGCATGATACATGTTAAATCCACGATGTATGTCATAATCCGCCGCAAGACAATGGTTCTAGATCGGTCACCTTATGAACCACGTTTCAGACGGAAACAACGTTCATTTGCTTACTTCTGTTGATAGGTATCATAAGCAAATTTAGCCAAGACCGCCCCTGCGGCAATTGGCACAACAATTGGTAGGGCCGGGCCAGCCAGCGCTGTCAAAATCGATGCAATTGCCGCGACCACGGTGAGGCCGAATCCACTGTCAATGTTTCTGTAAATTGAAAATGTCTTCGAGTATAGTAACAAATAACTCACAAAGCTTGTGCTGCGCGTGGAAGGCCGGCATTGTCTATATCTTTTAGTATCAGTTCTTTGAACTGGTCACTGGACAAGTGCTTCACAAAAACGTGTCAGCAGCCTGCAACGTAAAATTGTATATGTATCTTACGCAGTGAGGGTCGTGGAAGTTCCAAACGTCAATGATGTCCTTGTGAATGACAGACAAGCAGTCCAGCATGGTAAAGCCTGCGAAGTTCATGCTCGAAGCGAGACCTCTCCAATATCCTAGAAATTCGGAATTCAAGAAGGCGCAGAAGACTGTGACAAAACTAACTTTTCTTGCCGACGCTGTGGAGAGTGAAAGTTTGAATTTGAGGCTCTACTAAGATAATAGTGGTCGTGCGTACGCAATTGATGCCTCAACTTTAAGATTGATGTCTACTCGCTGGGCTATCTTCATTACTAATGCCGCTTCTGAGGCGACAAATTTTTCGACATTCGTGGTTGTAATATCGACTAGTCGTCTTATGGTGCTCTCGTGCTCTTGCTTCGCTATAACGGTGTGTCAGCATCGAAAACTAGAGAAGTGAAACTCCTTTACCAGAAACAGTTATGTGCAAGATGTCACTCCCAGCTACTTCCTTAAGCGGGCGGATACACAGTCTATCCAATTCGTCATCTTTGAGCTGTTCGAGCGCGGCTTCATCATATTGGTCGGAATCAGCAGCTTCGAGCTCCAATTCGCTGACAAAAACGTCATGCTTGGTGAAGACAGCAATAATCGGAACTAGATTTGAGATGTGAGTTATGAGAAACTAAATGAAAACGTTGCGCACTATCGCCTAGTATTTCCTGCCTTGATTTGAGAAATTCCTCTACTCCGTTCTCAAGCAAACGTCCATTGGCATGAGGTATCGAGAGGCAGAGCCTTCAAGCAGTGTCAATATGGAAGAGTAGCAGCGGAAGCCAGAAGACCGTACCAGACCGCGTGGATTTTGTCCTGCAATTCGGGCTCGTTGCGGCGGCGGGCAATGAAGTCTTTTGCAGTCTTGAAGATCTTGCTATCGCCAGCTTCAAATCCCTGACTATCATGGACAACAAATCGTTCATTTTCTGGCGCAGTGAATTCCTCGTTGATATCCGCTTCACCACGCTTGTTTTCATCAACTTTCTGTGAAGGGATAGGTGAATATCAACAACTGTCCCCACGTAGCACTAATTCACGGACTCACTACTTCTTTGATTTTGAATGCCTGCTGAATCAGTGATGACTTTCCGACTCCGGTCTACAAAGTGAATGCGTGAGTCGTCTATGTTTGAAGACAATGTCAGAGACGGACCTTCCCTATTACCAGTAGCCGGAATCTCGGGCAAATCTCTAGAATACTGCTGCTAGTCGACTGCAGCTGTCTGATATCAATAATCATGGTCAATGTGGACGATGATGCTCAGTTTGCTTCTAACATAAGAGACCAATACACTCACCGTATTGTAATGACAACTGTCAGCTTCCTCCGAATCACCTTATACACTATCACATCAAGCTATAAGTTTAATGCGGCACAGCTGAAGGGAAATCGGTTCACCTCGTTGGCCGTCGTGATCCACTATATTGGCCAAGACGTCCTTTCTGTTTAATGGAAAATTCACGGCGATCTTCCGCGGAAACAAGCCCGTATTATGGTAACAGTGCACAGATAAGGAAACCTGCTCAGTAGTCACCGGACTGTGTTACGATGTTTTGAACGAGTTGCTCCGAGTCACATAGTAGGTGGAGCTCACATGGCGGGGTCGAACTTTTTACTAAGGTCCCTGTCTTGATCCGACATGTGGCGGATCTCCTGTCGCTGTGAATCAATATTCAACTCGGCAAAATCGACCTTCTTCCTCGAAGTATTATCAAGCTGGATGACAATATCTAGGAAGAAAAATGTTCAAGGGTGAAATGCACGGTAAGTGGGAAATTCTTACTGGAGATGTAGAGAGGAGCAGAGGAGGCGACTACGGTAGGGGTATTTCCAGACATTGTCCTTCGAATCGATGGGAGTCAGTGGAAGAAAGGGTAAGGAGTGAATGGATGACGGGAGAGCAACTAGTAGCCCTGGGACGCGAACGTCGTATCAGCGCTTGTTTGCACGTGCCGACCCGATGCCAGTAAATATGCTTGAGAAACTTGCAGAAGAGTCTTGTCAGACCTGGAGCGCTGAAAATTTAGTGACCGTTCATTCGGGACTTGACGCAAGAGGCCCGTGTATTACATGGACCCACATCGCAGGGTTTAGACTGCTGCTGAATTTGCAATAGCTAATAAGTAGCAACTTGCTCGTGTGCTGCATGTATGCAAACAGCCGTAGATAAATTAAGTATGCACCATTACATAATCATCGCACTCCGTGACCGGCATTTAAATTTGTTGTTTTTGTCATGAATATTCATCGCCAAGTATAACAGATTCCTGCCCCACTAAACCTGCAATCCACTACTAAGTTACACTTGTGTAGCTCGAGTTCAAACCTTAGTCAAACGTATACGATGAGCACTGTGCACATATGTACACGTATTAGTGAACTAGGTACGCTTTGGAAACTACAAACCATTGTCATGTATGAAATTTATGAAAGCCCGCACCGTGACCGTCTACCACTCTTCATCTACTTGCAAATCCACGGGCCCAATCTTCGTCCTCAGGTTCTGAACATCTTCAGCCTTGATAGAATGATCCTTGATCAATCTAACTATCTTCTCCAACGCATCGTCCCCTCCGCCACGGGTGACAGATACACAGTGCGATTGAATCGCTGAGTGAACATCGCTTTTGCACGTCCCCTCATAGCCTTTGATGACGTGACGAGAAATAGGCCCTGTCGGTGCTAGCAGGAACAAGATCTGCATGATGCATGTTAAATCCACAATGTATGTCATAATCCGCCGCAAAACAATATTTCTAGATCGGTCATCTTAGACCACCTTTCAGATAGAAACAGTACGCATTCACTCACGTCCGTTGATATGTATCATAAACCCATTTAGTCAAGACCACCCCTGCGGCAATCGGTACGACAATTGGTAGAAGCGGGCCAGACAGCGATGACAAAATCGATGCAATTGTCGCGACCACGAAGAGGCCGAATTCACTGTCAGTGTTTCTGTAAATTGAAAGCGTCTCGGAGTACAATAACTACTCACAAAGCCTGTGCCGTGTGTGGAAGGTCAACCTTGTCTAGATCTTTTAGGATCAGCTCTTTGAACTGGTCACTGGCCAAGTGCTTCGCAGAAACGTGTCAGCAGCCTGTGACATGAAATTGAATGTGCATCTTACACAATGAGGGTCGTTGAAGTTCCAAACGTCAATTATGTCCTTGTGAATCACAGACAAGCAGTCTAACATGGTAAAACCGGTGAAGTTCATGCTCGAAGCGAGACCTCTCCAATATCCTAGAAAATTGGAAGTAAACAAGACACCGAAAACTATGGCAAAACTGACTTTTCTCGCCGATGCTGTGGAGAGCAAAAACGTGAAATTAAGGCTTTATTAAAATAACAGTGGTCGTGCGTACGCAATTGAAGCCTTAAGTTTAAGACTGATGTCTACTCGCTGAGCTATCATCATTGCTAATGCCGCTTCTGAGGCAACATATTTTTCGACGTTCGTGGTTGTAAGATCGATCAGTTGTCTTATAGTGCTCTCGTACTCTTCGTTCGCTATAATGGTATGTCAGCATCGGGGACTAGATAATTTAAAACCCTTTACTCGAAACAGTGGTGTGCAGGATGTCGCCCTCAGCTGCTTCCTTAAGCGGTTGGATACACAGTTTATCCAATGTGCTAACTTTAAGCTCTTCGAGAGCGACTTCATCATATGATTCACCAGCGTCGTACTCCAATTTGTCGACAAGGATGTCATGCTTGGTGAAGACGGCAATGAGCGGAACTAGATTGAAAATATGAGTTATGAGAAACGAAATCCAAACGCTGCGCACTATCGCCTAGTATGTCCTTCCTTAATTTGAGAAATTCCTCTACCCCGCTCTCAAGCAAGCGTCCATCGGCCTGAGGTATCGAGAGGCAGAGCCTTTGAGCAGTGTCAGTATGGCAGAGTGGTATCAGAAGCCAGAAGACCGTACCAGACCGCGTGGATCCTGTCCTGCAGTTTAGGCTCCTTGCGTCTGCGGGCAATGAAGTCCTTTGCAGTCTTAAAAATCATGCTATCGCCAGCTTCAAACCCCTGACTATCGTGGAGGACAAATCGTTCATTTTCTGCCGCAATGAATTCCCTTTCGATATCTGCTTCACCACGTTTGTGTTCAGAAATATGCTGTAAAGGGCATGTGAACGTCAGCAACGGTCCCCACGTGACAGTGATTCATGGACTCAACTACTTCGTTTATTTTGAATGCCTGGTGGATCAGTGATGACTTTCCGACTCCGGTCTACGAAGTGGATGCGTGAATCGTCTATGCTTGAAGATAATGACAGAGACGGACCTTCCCTATCACCAGTAGCCGAAATCTTGGGCAAATCTTTAGAATATCGCTGCTAGTCGACTGCAGCTGTCTGATATCACCAATCATGGACGACATGCACAAGAATGCTCAGCTTTCTTCTGAGATGAGAGACTAATATACTGACGATATTGTGACGACAATAGACATCTTCCCCTCAGTCATCCTATACTCTATCACATCAAGCTATAAGTGTTATGCAGCACAGTTGAAGGGAAATCTGTTCACCTCGTTGGTCGTCGTGACTCGCTGCATTAGACAAGATGTCTTTTCTGTCTAATGAAAACTTCTTGGTGGTCTTCCACAGAAACGTGCCTATAGTATAGTATTGACAATGTACAGACAAGGAACCCCGCTCAGTGGCCACCACGCTGTGTTACAATGTTCTGAATGAGTTTCTACAAAATAAGTGGGGCTCACATGGCGGGATCGAACTTCGCACTGAGGTCTTTGTCTTGTTCCGAACTGTGGCGGATCTCCCGTCGCTGTGAATCAAACTTCAACTCGGCAAATCGATTTTCTTCTTTGAAGTGTCATCAAGGCTGATAAAAATACCTGGGAAAACATATGTAAGGGTCAAATACACAGCAAGTTGAACACTCTTACTCGTGATGTGGAGAGGAACAGAGGAAGCGGCTATCCCAGTAGGGGTATTTTCCGGCATTTCCTCCGAGTCGATGAGAGAACGAGTAAAGGGTGAATATGATGGCGGGAGAAAAACTAGTAGTAGCGAGTTCATATCAGCACATGTTTGCATGCTTGAGGCTTCCAGAAGGCCTGCAAGACCTGGAAGCGCTATAGGCTGATAATTTACCGTTCGTTCGGGACTTGGCACACGTACATAGACCCGCATCCCAGGGTTCAGGCTTTCACTGCCTCGACCCCTGAATTCACACTAAAGCTAGCAAATTGGTCGTCCGACTAGCATGAGGCAGCTGCATGTACATTAGTCTGCATGCACCATGCAGCAATGCAAAGACGTAATTCAACGCGCTTATCACAATTAATAGGTGCTTACCTGCCAACGTGGATGTTGCATATGTGATAACATTTGCGCCTCGGACGTCCAATTGAGGGTACCCTATGATATGATGAGAATCGAAGCCTATGCTCAACGCTCATATGCCATTGCCCGGATCTGAGATTGAAATCTCGTTTCGGCAAGCCCCAGCGCCCATACGTCAGATTTAAGCGCGAAGAACCGAAGGGTCCCCACTATCACCGACTCATGCATCATTGGTGGATAAAGCACTCCAGTTGAATTATCCTTAAGAGTCCTACTGTAGGGCGGCTATGGGGATGTTATCCCAGCTGTCTCAATCAGACTCACTCACTAGCCACCTCTTCATATGATGATCCTGTTACCCGCTCCGTTCAAAGCCTGGCTGAACAAATGGGCAAGGAATATATACTCGTTGCTTGCCAACCTTGGGCTTAGCTGGAAACTCGGCACAAATAGACAATAAGTTTGTTTTTTATGCAAATTTATGTTCGTGTAATTTTGACCAAGTGTCTACGGATCAATAGTCTGCTCGACCTCACTGAGGAAATAAGCAAGGAGTCATCTCGATACCCTATCGCTCAAGGCAGTTTTGGGGATGTCTGGAAGTGCATACGTAAGCACCCTCGAATCACGCGTAGCTCCTTCAGGTTTGCACCTGTAAATATGCACTCATACTGTCTCCCTCTACCAGGTTGCAGTTAAGTGTCTGCGACTTGAAATTCCGAACGATAACTGCAAGACAAAAATTACCGAGGTTTGAATGGCACCACGCACTAGTAATACCACGTGTTTATTTGTACACTTCAGAGGCTCGAACACGACTTGCAGCGGAATACTAAGCTTAAACACGCCAATCTGTTACCTTTGTTGGGTAAACTCAAGGGTTTGGTCCACTGCCTGCTATCGTCTCCCCATGGATGAACAAAGGCTCACTTACCATGCTTCTGGAACGTGATTTCCAGCAACTCACCTCACTCGAATGCTCCAAATCGTGGGTCTTTCTTCATGGTATGGCTCGTATCTTAATTTGCTATTACAGCTCAAAGATGTCGCTTCAGCTCTTCAGTACTGTATGCGGCAAACCTCAATATTCGGCGCAAAGCTAATGTGAATATCAGTGCACTCCGAAAACATAGTACACGGTGATCTCACCGGCGTGAGTACCACAGATATCCTTCAAAACAATTATTGATGCGACTCAGAACAACATTCTCATCAATGAGACCGGCGACGCCTTCGTGGCTGACCATGGATTCTCATTTTTGTGCCGAGCTCCATGGCACGTCATATATCAGAAGCAATGTGCGATGGGCTGCACCTGAAAACTTTCAAGTTCGGAAGATGAGGAGTCAATAAGCTTGCCCCAATTGGCGTCTGATATCTATTCTTTCGGCTGCATTATGTTGCAGGTTTGTCGGTGGATCTTGACATCATGCAATGCGATTATCAATCTCGGTTTAGGTCTTCACCGGAAAGGTTCCGTATTCCGAATTTCGGAGTGACCATCAAGTTACCGTACAGATACTCAGAGGCCGAAAGCCTGCCCGACCAGTGACTCCATCCATCGCCGATGCTCTGTGGGATTTCATGCAGAAGTGCTGGCTTGATAAACCGGAACAAAGGCCTTCAGCCAATAAGTCCTGACATTTATACAGGGAAGCTAGAGGAAAGCTCCTGCTCTCATGCGACTTGTGATGCCACGGCAGTTTCCTAGCTTTGTATGTTATATTCTCTGTCTTATGCTCTGTCCGACATCATGTTCGCGAGATTCCATACCTCTGCGATTTAGGCTTACAGCTATCATGTTAACATGCTCACAGATGTCCGACATCGCAGATCAGCTATTTTTCATAACGAATGTAGAATAGTAGATACACGATATGCTACCAGCTTTGACTGATGCACATTAGTATTTAGTCTACTATAGGGTACATACTAGTACTTAATCATTATGAGCGCCGTCTGCACTACAGAAACCTATGGTTCCTGATTACAACATGTGCATGATTACTCAAATTAGCAGGACACGTTCCAGCGCTGGTTCAATTCCCCTTCACGGACTGCAGTACTAGTAGTCAACTTTCGTGTCAAGTTCGATGGTAAATACGACAATCAAGTTGTTGTGCTGCTAC
>NW_024541401.1:0-50951 GCF_016758755.1 Suillus discolor | reverse complement strand
TGGCTGACCTACTGCAAAAACTTCAGTGAGGCGAGCAACAGCAACTAAGCTCCGAGCAGAACCAACACATCACAATGTGCATCAAACTCCCACAGATCTTGAGAATAGTCACGACCCTCCCCGCACAGAGCACTCAGGACCAACGAGGGATCATCAACCTCACCGTGTTGTCTCGGACAATCTCTTGTCACCGAGATACGGAGAGACATGGTACGTAGCGAATTGCCCACGTGGGTTAGCAGAGCTCCCAAGGCCCTCAGCTTGACAGTGCAGGGTAAACTCAGTGCGGATCAGTGGCGTGCCGCATGCACCATTAACATGACCATAACCCTTGTACGACTCTGGGGTGGTAAGAATGGTGTAGCCAAGGCTATGCTAGATAATTTTATGGATCTAGTCACTGCCGTCGAGCTTGGTTGTATGTTCATCATCTCCCCTGGCCATATTGACCAGTACAAATTTTATATGCTGCGCTATCTCGAGAACTTCAAGGACCTTTACAAAACCATACGACTGGTTCCGAGCCATCACATTGCTCTCCACCTCGGCAAATTCTTGTGTTCCTTTGGTCCTGTCCATGCTTGGAGGGCTTTCGCATTCAAGCGCTATAACTATCTCCTCCAGCGTGAGAACACGAATGGCAAATTTGGTACCTCTCTCTCTCTCTCTAATCTTTATATCTCAAACTAAATCACTGAGTACTACAGGCGAGATCGAACTTACGATGATGAATCACACTTTCCGAGTAGCAAATGTGCGCACGCTCATCCAGGAGGAAAACATCCGCACTGTTGTCTCTGAGATGGTCGAGGCATACAGCAACTTCACAGGCAAAGATAGGAGAGGCACTCTCGCATTCGCGATGTGCTTCAGTGGGACAAAACTGTCACTGCACAAGGTCAAACCCACCCGACCTTGAAAGAGGTCATCCTTGAGGATAAAATATATTCTGCCTTGCTCCGGTTGATCGACGCTACCAGGGAGCATTGTTATGTTGCTGAGGGCACACCTCATTCGTCAGAACAGCTTTTTCTCAGGCGCAAGGCGGTTCTATCAAATTGTATCCTTATTGGCGGCATTTCTTACCGGCCCTCAAATTTCTCCCATTGTGATAGCAACATCGTATTTCGGAGCGCCTCGGACTCAAAACCACAGCCTGGTCGCATCATCAAAAATTCCTTCACCATCGGTATTCACTAAGTGACTGTATTGTCGAAGAGACTTTCTTAGTCGTCCATCCTCTGATTCCATTGTCAGACATTGATGTCCCCATGATCCCTACCATCAATACCCTATCCCAGGGGGTTTCTTTGTTACAACCGGTATCATAGCGATTACTGTATCATTCGACCATCTGGTGTTATTTGTCATTTTGCAAAGACAACCATGCACGTTCATAATATATGTGAGCCCTGCGTACATGTCCTCCCGTTAGACCGTGTAGGTGCACCAGTGACAAGTGATTTTTACCTATTACTGATTGGACTAGTTGTTGAGGTCTGCCGAGCTCCCAGAGCTAGAAGTCCACAACGAACAAGGTATCGACATGTCCGAAGTGTCGCAATGAATTGAAGGCGAACGTGTTTAGAACGAGATGACATGATGATGGGCACTGTATAAGCCATTTTGCTCAATGTCTTTTGAAACAGTCCAGAACGCGTACTCAGCGCTGCATGTCCAGCAGAAATAAGCAGTAGGCAGCTAGAAAATATGAATTCTTTGCACGAAACAAGGACAACTAGTCGGGTATTCTGTGAATTACAGTCGATTTTACTTAAAATGCGCATCAAAAATCTCATACCTCCTACTCGATGCCTCCGGTGGTCACCAAACTGTCCACCAGCGCTTCATATGAAATCAAAATGCCTGCAAGACAGATCAGCCAGGCATAGGACGTGTCTGAAACACTAGAGATGAGTCAAAGCATCGATGTCTCGACAACAGAATGAGACAATTTGGAGAATGCTATGGTTGTACTGTCAATGTTACTTGTTCTAGTGTCAACTCCGATTGACTGACCTGTCGAAAAGACATAGGAGAACATCATCGTTCATGAACATGCATTGCCCTGGAAACATGTATGGTGCAGTGAGAAACTGAGAAAATGTTCTCCAATCTTATCTCTTGCAGTAATCAAATTTCAATTAGACACGTATAATCTACATCACTTGAACTTAGAGATCGGTACAAATGTCTCTTATCATGGTGATTCTTATGGACGCATCTTGCATAAAAGATGTATCTCCTTTCAACAGTGTGAGGTCGTACCGAAAATGCCCAGTTCAAGATCCAAATTGCAGAATCTAAGGGAATAAATCCCTTGACTCGCCAAACGCTCTCCTTGCTTAGAGAGGCAAGAGCACTCTCGAGCATACCCTTATCCACATCCTCCACCTCATATGTGAGGTGCATGATTCTCTATCATGATGTTCATGGTTGTGACAGGTCGGCAGGAATCCCCGGTATGCTGTGAGTGTCTTTACTTCATGATGATGATTTTCGATACCCTGGGGAATTAGGTCTCTGAAAAGCTTAGAGTCGATACCAAAAAGAACGTTTGGGTCCACACCGTTACGATCATTGCACTTGATCTTGGGAGTATCGAGATTTAGAGTATTAAGATTATCATCAGTATGTCCAGAGCTCGTTCATCAAGATGCTCGTGCTTGTTCTAGGCAGTTGTATAAGATTGCCTCATTATAACGAGGGAGATACGTACGATAAGAATAATATCCGAGTAGCTTGCCTGCATCTTGGCTGTGGGAGAGGTATCTTCGTACCTCGTAAAGTTCTTGGCATCAATAACAGTAACTATTGCGTCAAGTTGAAGGTCGTTGTTTGTCTGTCGCTCAAACTCACGGATCTGGAAATGCCAGGTGCGGCAGGAAAACGGATCCTCTGACTCCATGATAGTGAGTACCAAGCTAGGGAGATTTGGATAACTTACGAGCATTCAATGATGATTCGGTCAGGGCGGTATTTGTCTTATATAAGTGTGGTAAGGTTATGTTAAGTCAGACTGCAAATACCCTCGGGTCTCACGAAGGGCCCGTTTCCATCTGACCGACGAGTATGCAGCACCTACACATGATACGGTTGGATTAGGAAATGCAGTAAGATGATGAGTGTAGACATACATGCAAACGTTCAAGATCTCACTGACGGCAGTCAAACGATTGTTTAGCCGGCTGGCTATCCGCTGAAAGGTAATGTATATTCCCTAAATCTCCAGTGATCGCAGCAATTATGCACACCTTGGATGTCTCCAAACTCATTCTTGAGTAAGACCATTTGGGAAGTAGTGGAAAGAGTGACAAAATAATAGAAGTCTTTCCTGCGCCAAGAAATCCAGTGAAGATAGTGATCGGTATATGGTGGTTGTCTTGAATCCATCTTTGGCCCTTGGGTATCGATCGACAGAATGTGTGTTTATATTTGGCCGACATTTGATTAATCAAAACCACGTGACTGACGGAATATCGAACTAGTGACCTTCAGTAGACGCGAACGATGTTGAACTATTACTGGCCATGGTGGGTCGCAAGCAGCCGCCTACTAGCGTACCTGGTGTGAGAGCTCAACGACTTGTTATCAATGCATCCCATGTTGCTGCATTGCATACGTGCCTCATGCGTTCGGCCTTGCCTTGTTATTCGGCTGCGCACTGCACTACAAAAGAATGGGGTTGCTGGATACCCTGACAAGTGATTTCCATCGGTATCAGCCACGTATGTACGTTCAAGTTCTGTTAGCTCGAATATTGAACTCAGACATTTTTTTTCAGAAAACGCAGGCTGCACTTATGCTCTCTCGAGATGCACGAACAGTCATAGGTTTCATCTCAGATGTGTACTTGTGTGCGTGTCGTAGTCCAACGGATTACACAGTCATCGAATTTACCACCTTTACAGCTTACTTGTTTTGGTCCATCTTCACGTCCCTTATCACTACCCTGTTCTATTTCTCCACCTGGCGACTTGCACTTTCAGGCTCGGAGTTATCTTTGCTCATTCTGCTTTCCCCTATGCTTTTGGGCATCAAGCCGTTGTGCACTTGGGCGCTTATGCGCAGTGGTCAGGTTACGTTAAGGGCAGTGGCGATTCTGACAGACTTAGGGTCTTATGCCTTGAAGAGCCCCATGCAAAGGTTGATTGTAGTCGACTTTGCGAATGTGGTGCTCCTGGTAGGGCAGACCGCCGACTGGTCAGCTAGGAAGGATGGATATCAGGGTTTGCATGAGTATCAATTGCGTAGTGTAATAGCAGTGACGACTAACATGGTGTAGTCCTTGGTCTAGGACTTGTATTACTTTCTCTGGAAAAACACGCGAATCACTTCTTTGTGCCATCCAGTTCGACATTGCGTGTGTTATGAAACCCATAGGAGTAAAGTTGCACGCACATCTCATCATGTCGCACCACTGCTGCCCTGTAACAGAATCGAGTGATGTAGCCGGTGTCTGTTCGATGTGATTTGGAGGAGGATACCAGCTATGTAAAAGACATGCCTCATGGGTGATTCGGAATCAATTCAAACTTCAGCTTCATCCGTCAGGCCTTGTTGTCATGTCTATGGTGATGCAGCTCTAATAAGCTATGTGATCTTTCTGAACTCGGAAGTATGCCATTCTCTAATACTAATAGGACAGGAAGTTTATCAATTCATGACGCATGCAGGTGACCCTGTTTTGAACTTGTAAATGTGATGTACCAAGGATTCTCTGTCATCTAAGTCACGAAATGCCAATGCTGTATTCCAGAAAATTTGTTCTCTGACTTTGGGATTTTGAGCTGTATCTGAAATAGGCCTTTTTGTGAAGGAGCATTGCAAAGAATCCGTTCTAACAATGAATTCTCCATCCCACGTGCGATAAGTCCCTATGGAAACGACTACATGTTGAACCTCAGTGTTTTATGCACTCATTATCTCGCAAAGATATTGAAAGTCATCAGATTGCATCAAGCATTAATGTACATTCGGTGCGGCGAGAATCCATCACATTCATTGTAAGCAAAAGGCCTAAAAATCATCTGTGTAGCATAAGCTTGCGCCTCTTAAATATCTTCATATGAGAGCATTTGCCAAGGGCATTGAAATCCGAAGTTGCCAGGGACAGTAAAGTCCTTCCAAGCATCCGCGAGCATTTCCTCGGTGAGCCCAGAACCACGCTTGGGGTCGTAATACGACCCAGTCGCGATATGCATGAAGCACCAGAATACCGCAGGAATTGGGAGATAAATATGGAAAACTACTTCCTTTATCTGGAGAGATATCCCATGTGCCTGGAGGCAATAATATTTAATGTCATGGAGGGAAGTTTGAAGATCTCCAACAAAATCGCTTACCTCAGGCGCTTTTGATTGGTGGAAGGTGTCGTTGGCAAATCCAGCATCAAGTGAATGGACATGGACAGTGTCCCCAAACTTAATTAGCAGCCAAGCTATGACAATCGCGCATTGGTGAGAAATGGAGAAGGAAAGTTCAGGCACACTTACGATGCTGACCGATCCTTTCAGGAACAACCATGACAACTGAGGCAGATTGCGGGGGGCTTACAGGAACATCTGTATTAGCCCACATTTGAACAACCGCAGCATCAACAGTGGCAAAGAGGATATTGACACTGTTGGATATTGCGTCAAGTGATGCTGTACAAGTGAGTTGAAAAAGCAAGATAAAACTGACCGGTTGAGGAGGTCAGACATTGTCACTTGTCAGTGAATTTGAATCTCGCCGCAATGCTTATATATGCTTCTTGAAGTCATATCAACAAAGGCCTCTGTAATTTTTGAGGTGAATTTTCAAATGAGGTTGCATTAACTTACTTGAAGGACCCGAAATCAGGGCACTGGCATAGAGGCCAAATCGATTCCAATCGTAATCGCTGGAGTCGCTGCCCCTTTGTTTACTATCTCGATTTGAGATTCAAACTTCTGTGACCTGAAGGAAGGGTATTTTCGACTTGGAATCAGTAGCCGCTTCGCTCTTTGTATGACTGCCTCAAGCCTGCCAAACTAGTACACGTTTAACTGAAGCGAAGGCTGTGAACGTGCTGCATCATGGCTTGTGATTGATCTGGATCACTATGATCTGATGCAAGAAGCTGATTGGGAACATACAGATAAGCGTCCCAACGAGTTGGGTTGGTGGAATGTCTGAATTTTGAAGTACCTCGTTCTCACGCGGCGTCGGAGATGAAAGAATCCGAGTCGTGATGCTGGCATTATGCTGCTTCATCATGGGCATTGAGAGCTATGGCTCGTGGTATAATCCTGAGGGTTCATGAGTGTGTCTACTAAGTATGGTGATAATGGATGACACTTGTACAGAGAAGAGAGATAGCTCCGAGGACGACGATAAATTATATAGAACTTGGACCATCCATCGGACATGACCAATCATTGGGTGATGAAAAGATTTCCTAGAAAATGGATGCCATCCTAATAAATATATATATAGCAATGATCCAAAGACAGTGTCACAGAGGGCTATTCAATATTACAACTACATGTACAGGCCAGAATTTCGAATAATACTCTGTCAAAAAATGTGATCATTTTATCTGGGCGCATGGTGCACGTGACCATGTTACTCCAGCGGATTTCTCAACGAGGGAAAGACTTGCATCAATCCTTTGCTACTTTCAAAGCACATAATGAATTTCAAGTGTCGATTCGTTCATTCAGAGATGCCTGAGATGACGTGTGAATAATTCACTATTACAATCTAACCTCATAGCACTCACACCCCACTGGCACTATGAAGGTTCATCTCCCATAGCTTTGATGCAGACTCTATTTGAACATTATACTTATCATAGTTCGCCTATGTGCCCACCCTCTTGCGTCCATTGCTGGCCCCTCCATGTGTGCGGGGAGAGTTACACCCTGGCGACTTCAGATATTCCTTTGGACCAAGTTCCTCGCATATACGTGTCTTTTATGCATTTACTCTCATCCCAGGGCGACCTGGAAGCGGTGTGTATTGGTACTGAGAACGGGAAAGATAGAGAAAGCTGTGAATGAACTCGCACAATTATTGTGAACCTGCAGCCACCTTCTGTGTCATGTAACCTGTGCATCTCCATTCGTTATATGTCTTCTTTATCGTCTACTTGCACAGGTACGATACTCGCGGGTACCTCTGCGTTATGTGACCAGTGTGTCTCCATTCCATGCATATCATTACACGCCTTATTCATCATCCACTCGCACAGGTACGATCACCTTCTCAAGGCACTCTCACACATCCTATCCTCCAAGCTACCAAAACACCTCACACCCCTGAACAACTTTTTCTCATCATCAAGTTGTCAGTCACCTTTGCTGGTATAACTGACGCTGCAACTCTCGCAATTCTTGCTGCGTGGGCGTCATGAATATACACATGTCCTCCCTCTGTACGGCTGCACTAACATTTCATTTTATCATTTAGCATGCGCCTCTAGAGAAGGTGGACTTGAATTAGGGACTGTTTATAGTGCGTGATGCGCTAAGGTCACGTCCCACACGCATTGCACATGGGTATACTGTAGTTGCAAATTCTACCCACGATTAAATATTAAATGCTCATAGTCTAACAGATCATATCGGTCATGCTTTCTCCTTAACTTCCAGTAAATCAGCGGCCGGCTTGACAGCTTCGAAAAGGGTTTCTGTAAGTTGTCAATATGTGATATCCGAGGGCACGAAACTGACGTGAGAAATTTGGGTGCAGTGGCATTCATTTGGACCGGATGTCTTTCACTTTCTTGTCAGACAAATGGAGGTCCCATTGAGCTTGAGGTTTCCCCTTGAAATTGATGCGTACGGCCGCTCATTTTTCCATTATTAAATGAACGTGATGGCCAAGCAAACACGAGCATCAAGCCATCTATCGATAACTCACTCCATGTCTGTCAACGAGTCAGTCGTCTCTCCACATGAAAACGATAGTCGCTCAGCACTCCACCTTGAAGTAGAGCGTCCAATCTCATCTGTAAGTATGTGATTGCATGAGTCATATGGCCCCCCTGACGATGCTTTTGCTTCAGATTGAAATGCCGGTCAATGTTGGTGGTACAACGCAAGACATGAATGCAGGTCTGGTCACTCCTTTCATACTTGTATTGCTTGGGGACAACCCCATACAAAGCAGTTGTGGGTTTCACCAACGTTGAAATGTAAGGCCTTTCTGAACCTCGAGCTTTAAACTCATTCACAGTTTGCCCCTAGTGTTGCTTTGCCGTAGAGCAGTACCCTGATATCCCCTGCATTGCCAGAGCAGACCCCAATAGTAGCGACAGTGAGAATATGAGAAAGTCTCTTGCAGGCAATGAAGAACAATCGACAAAGAAATACGGTGATCGGCATGAGATCTGGGACCGGAACTTAGCTGTAGGCGGTGAAGTACCAAAATAGTCCTAGAAGGTTCCTGGAAGAGTATTGATCTAGTTCGATATATCACAATTATGTACATTTTTTGTTTGAGGTCGGCGGATGAAGCGAAAGTGTTCTCGATGTGAATTGGAACTGTAAGTCCTGCTGTTTGGATGGAATCATTGTTTTTTTCACAGTCAAATGATGGGGCAAGCCCATGGCCCAGAACCGAGTCACATTTGTGTCGAATATTGGGAAACATCTGTTGCATTGAGTCTACGGTAAGCATCCTTATTGCGGCGTTCACTTTTGTATACCATTGTGATCGACTTTTTTCAAGCAATAACTCTGCAGAGTTGACATAAATAATTTCTTGGCGAACATGATGGCTGCTGCCATATTTATTGTTTTCCGGCGAGCACTACATCGACATCCAAATCTATACGTCAAACACGAGGGAACACGTAGCACACTTCAAGGGCCAGATTTCAACCTTTCACTTCTGCGGACACCTGATGTGGTCCCTGATTGCCATGCGCGCCCTACCCATCATCCGTTTCAAAGTTTCAGACATCAGAAGTGAGCCTGCAGGCCCTGTGTGCTTCGTTCCCCAGGAGCCTAACTTGAACAGGAACAGATGGACCGAGCTATTTATAATATTAAGGAAAAACGGCGACGTCAGCGAGTTGTTTTCTGTAGATGGGTCCTTAATGTGATCATCAAAGGGTAGTTGCTTCGCCCTTTGTATGCGCAATCAAATTCCCAAACTTAGGGTCCCCTTCAATTCGGTGTAGGGATTCATTTCTGGCTAGGCTTGTGGAGACTGTTTTTACCTTACCTTATGTTGGCACTTTGTAGCTTACATAAGAAAGTTACCTTTTCACCAGTTACCAGTATGAGTCAGAGTCTTCAGCAGTTTTTATGACATTTCCCCTCCTCTGAGCCTTGAGCCTGGTCCAGAAACCCTTTAGGGTCGAATAGCAGCTAGGTTCTCAAGACCCAACATTGTTCAGACTCACCATCTGAATTGTTGTACCTTCATTGGGTCCTTCGACTCGTCTTCGCCGCCGCTCTCTCGGTAAAGGACATGTATTCCCTTCGGCTGATTGACTGATTCGGAGATGTGACCAAAACTTTCACAGAATTCTCGAAACTGTGTAGCACGTATCACGATGCATGAAAAAAAAACAAAGGATGCATACCACACTGCCACATATGGCAATTCATGCTGTATAACTAGTATCTATTGTGGCTACGGAGGATAGGAATTTGAACAATACCCGCGCAGTAGACTATCCTCGGGATCATGGCATCATCCAACGCGATTATCGACGAAGACGTGAATATGAATGATCCCTTACCGTTGGAAACCGATGAAAATTCAAGGATTCTTGGTAAGCGGCATCGAGACTCGGAGCGCGGAGAAACCTCAGAGGATGATTCGGAAGACCAGGTACGGTTCTGCTGCTCAAGTCATGATGGTGATTTACAATTGTTTGTTGCAGGAATATGTGTTGGCCATGACCAATCCTGATGCCAATAATTTGATGGTTGCGGAGTCCTCTGTATGTTGCCGAGTGGCATAACTCGATGCATCGCTAACCTGGATGATTATAGCGAAGTGGTTCAAAGGGTAAGCAACCGGAAGAAGTCCACCCTAAGAAGAGACCTAGGAGCACCGACGACAGCAATGTAAGAAGCATACTTTGGCTTAGCAGAATATTCAATGATTTAATGTAGGTTCTATCTACGGCTTTTTCCAGTGGTCCCAGGTGCGCTGTCTCTCAAATTTTCAGCAACATCTATGCCAGACAATTCTTTATCAGTAGCCCTTCAGTACTCAGTGGTTCTTCATCTCATTCTGATACCATCTTACATGATACACAACTGGCAAGTCGAGATTTCAATGTGCTTGGCGGTAGCTGACCATTTTGGTAGACTCGCCATGGACGACAGTCTGTGACATTCTCACCCCAGGTTCAAATCGTGTCTGAAGCAGGTCGCATCACTGCCACAGAGCCATTGGCCTCTGAGTCTGAAGCTACAGAAACTGGTGATGAAAGAGGCGGCGCAGTCCTATCAGATTGGCTGCCCACTACAGGTGACACCAACCTTCCTGCTGATCAGAATTCACTCGCAACTGTCGACGACCGGATTCATTCACAACAACGCCTCATATTGGCGCAAAGTGACAATGACCTTAACGACACAGATAGGACTGACAAAATCTGTTTGGAGACAAACGAGATGGACACTGACCCGCATGGAACTGGGCGTTATCCCTGGGATCAGCCATGCAGGCAGCGTACAGTGGGCTCAGTTGCTTTGATAATTGACTATAATTAATGTCCACTAGTTTGTTCCAGCGTCCAAGGATGATCTAGATACAATGAACACCTGGCTGGGTTGCATAGAAACTCAAATCACCAACTTCAGGACTGCTGTGGAGTCTCATCACAGCTCATCTCGCAATGAGACTCCTGATGACATTGCCAATGACACGGATACAGAAGAAACTTCAGCTCCACGGCCGTTTAAGAAAACTGGTCCCGTGAAGCATAGATCACAATGGTTAAATAGGTTTCATGTTAGTCTTTCATGTGGTGAATGGTATTGAGTAGCTAAATGGGCTATAGGAACTTATACGTGACCACACTTGAATTCTGATGAAACGAACTGATGATGAAGCACCCTTTACAGGTGTAATACTTCCACATGAGGCTTCTCTCGCCGACTTCGACCCTCGCTGCTGTCCTTGTTGTACTGCAGAGAACTTCAAAATTGACATATTAGGCACGCCCAAGTCCAAATGGAATATATCCGCTACCAAAGTGTTTGCGCGTGATTTTGTCGCTTACCATCCCAGTTTCAATATCGATTCCGTCCAGACTGTGTTTTCCACACATTTAAGATCATTGAAGCGCTCCTTTAAGCAGGCAGGACTCGACAACGTCGCATCGAGTGCACGTCAAAAAGAAGACCGGAGAAAGGAACACAAGCGTTCGGTATGTATTTGTGTTATGATAATTGGTTGTTATCTCCAACGTGTTTGCAGTTGTATCACAGACGTTTGGACACCGCCCATGCAGTTTCAGACCTACACCCACACATCACAATGCTCATGAGAATTGGTCCTGACGGGATGAGCAGCGACGAGACAGCCAATGAGAATAATGTCCCTCAATACCGTATACTTGGAAGGCACTGGCACAGTCTGGAAGTGACTGCTTGGCTACAGGTATTTGATGTGATGTACCGTCATAATCGCTGGGGCCCTGCGGGGATTGGTTCACGCGGCAACAATGCTCAAATGCGATTTGAGTCCATGTCCATGGGTCACCCACAGAGGGCTGTCCGTCGACTTCCTCGTAACACATACCGTGCTGAGTGGTATGATAGTCTCGATCAATATGACCGCGAAGAACTTGACAGGTGTGAGGCTGAGGTGTATGCCTTCACGCATGTTCCTGGCATTCAGCTGTAAGTTTTCGCTCTTTTCATGCAATTTCAACTTTCATAGCCTTATGCTATCATAGGGCTGCACAGAGGCCAACCAGCGAGCCAAGTCATCTTTGCCACTACACGTAAAACACACAGCTCTGCAGTGAAACATGACATTATAGAATATACATATTTACGCATGTAAAGTTGGACCTAGACCTCATACATAAACATTTTACAGGTCTAGATTATTGAGGGAAGGGTTGGACTTATTGTGGAATGTGCACTTTACATGGTCATATCTAGATCGAAGAGGAAGCGCTGAAGGTTCAACAATACAGATCATAGTGACGCTTCTGGAATAGACAATGACCAGGCAAAGGTTCACTACCTCACCAATATTTTGTTGATATTTGTTCTCGTTCTGGCGAACATGCATGAAGAACAAGGTGTTCTCTCTCAACAGAAGCCGTTCTTCAGATTCTTCTCCAGTCTCATTAGCGACCTGCACTCCATCGCAGAACATCTAGACTCAGCTTCGTGACCATCGCCTATACCCTTCTGTACCCAGCCCTCGCATTCTCCAGAGTCGTGTCACACAGAATCTCACTACCAAACTAGTCCACCACAGCTGGCCGTAGTGCTTCCGCCTCATTCCCGCCCCATTGGACCTGGCCATGCATCACATATCAGCCCATCCATTCCTATTGCACTTCCTCCTATTGCGACGCTGTCACCTACATCAAGCATCCCTTCGCCATCTGATGACCGTATGATTCTCGACTCGAACCATTCTTCTACTCCTCCATCACGAGGAAAGCTTTCTGAGGTCATGAACCCAGCAGCAGGCTCATCGATGCGGACGATGTCATGGTATAGAGTTTTACAATGCTGACCAATCATGGTTAAGCTCCCACGGTTGAATTCAACCAAGTGTGCAACTTCAAGTCCGCGTTCAACGATATGGACTACCCCCAGCCGCTGCTGTTTACCAACGACGACTCAATCAAATCTCATCTTCATGTTGCCATGTCTCTATGTTAAGCTTTGCAACTCGATTCTTGGTACCTTGAACCTTCGAAACCATAATCGAGTCACCAACAAGACACGCCTTTGACAATCGCCTCGACGTCATCTCACTATTTGATCCGGACATGTTTGCCTCGCCTCTCGTCATCTCTGCCAGCGCTCTCGTTGTAGAAGGCACATCATAAGTACTTGTTTCATTGTCATGATTTTTGATTTTTGATTTTTCTTGTACTCTACGCGGCTTCCATCTGATGTTGCCATTGTTTTGGATCAGGTTGATATCCCTCGCACTCAGGCAACAGTCAACAGTCTCATGGCCTGTTCTTGTGGCCGTCAACTATCATTTTCAAATTCATGAAAGTGAGTTTGTTCAATTACAATTTCCTCCGACTTTCTAACTCATCCTGTTGCTAGTCACCATTTGACAGCCGTGCTCCTGGTATCGACTTATGCTTGTGCGTCCGTCAGCTGTGAAATTCTATCTAATTGCATTAACATGTTCAGTGCCTAGTGCGCCTCACAGTTCTTGGGTGTGATTCTTGTTGGACGCGGTTTCCTAATACCAGTTGTGTATGTTTCACACTTTCAATTTTAAACCTGCTTCAACTATTTTCATTAGCGTCATGAAGAACATGTCGGCACCACAAGTACGGATGAGTTGTAGTGCGTAATACCATGAATATAAATATGATTGATGTTTTGCACTCAACCGAAAGTGACAGAATTCAACATAATCTTGATTTTTGGAAATTTTATTTTCAGGGTTCATCTCTTAAATTCTATTGTTCGTGCTCTGTGCATTTCTTGACATGATGATCGTGCTGTAAGGTAGGGCCAGGGCTTTGGAGCTTTACAATCGCGATGGTCTTGCACAGTTTTGAAACCCCGTGGCCGAAATGCCACCATGCTGTTGCTATCCTGTCGAAAAATCAGTCTTGAACAGGTCGTATGTTGACTGGATTTTGAGAATTTTCATCTTTTTGAACCGCACGTGAGTCAACTTTCTGAATGAACTGTAGACCCATATGACCTTGCAGTGCTGTCTCAGGCCCAAGGTGCAAGATCTAGAGCACCGATGCCTGCCTCAGATGCAACAATGACCAGTGGCGCAACATCCGTACCTGCAACTCACGAACAAGAAGTGATAGTATTGTGGGTGGGTGGTGATGAAAGGGAGATGTTATTGAAAACCATCAGGGCAAGTGGCCCCCTTGCATCACTCCTAGTCCTTGAGCTTGACCAAACATACAGAACCGTCCCTTCAATCGCCGGAGGTTTTCTGCTCAATTCCAACGCAGCATCAACCAAGAGAGCAGGAAAGTTGTATACAACGTCAAGCAAGTCGATGATTTTTTTCTTTACTTGACGAAGCTAATGTTGTGGTCATAGAACAACAAAGGCTACCCATCCATATTGGGATCAAGCAGCCTCGACATCACAGCAGATCTTGTCTACACCCTTAACTGTATTCGACAATGCACGGGAAGATCCATGACTAGTAAAACTTTCGCATCATCGAATGTCGCACCCCACCTCAGGTGTCCAACACTTTGATGCTGGTCCAATGGAACATCCTGATGCGAATTCCACAGGGGCACGGGTTCCGTTTAAGGTTTCCGGGACAGGATTTTTGAGTTCTCCAGGTATGTGGATGACAATACTGTTGTGAAGCTTGACAGGATATATTGCTCACAGAGTCTACACAGATTCTATAGACCGCAACAGTCTTCTGCCTGATTCTGATGTCGGTCAGCAGCCATCGTTCCACGAACATCCATTTTCCAAGGGCACTGGTACGGGAAGAACAAGATGGTTTCGCTCATCTTGTTACAGTAACATGGCATGAGTCCCCTGCCAGCAGACAGCCCTCTGCCACCGCACGGCTATAGACGATACCGGAGTCTCACCAGCTCTATGACGATAGATGACGATAGAAGATGATAGACGATAAGCGGCAACTGCTGGCTTAGATAAGCGGTCTGGACCGCATATGACGACACATGACGACATAGGTCTAGAAGACCTATTTATGTTATCAAGATAGAAGGCAAGCCTCATGCTGCCTCATGTACTGATAGAAGGATGCCTCATGGATCCTATCTACGATAGAAGCCCGCCTCATGGACGCTATCTCTGACTCATGTAGATAAGCAGATTAGAACCCAGCTTTAGGCTGAGCTTAGATACGAAGAGTAGCCTTATATAAGGTCGAAGATTAACAGTAGACGTTCCTTACTTTAATCTTACTAGGTTTACCCTTGAACTCCTTGTGCCGCTAAAGCTACCTGCCCAACATCGACTCGTACCTTCAGTGATGCCTCTCACTGTTTGTAAACACTGCTATCATCTCAGCGTAACCCCTCGTTAACCACCACGAGCTACGTTCGAGTACGCAACCTTTGCTTGTCTGTAAAGGCCGACGACTCTCAGCACTTGGTACCACTGTCGTGGTTGTCGCTGTTTAGATCATCCTAGTTGCACACGACCGTTTGTCATAACACATCTAGTGCACAACAGCTTCTCCATCCGAATGAGGACCTTCCCGCTGTAGTCGGAGACCTGTACTTACACACCAACACCCGCTCTGGAACCACATATATATGGATCCTGCATCCTGATGAGGGCTGGGTCCCTGTTAAACGAGGTTGCGACCATCCGGTTCAGACTGCACCTAGGAGGCGTTTACGAATTCGCAAAGATGGTGACCCAAGCTGGGTCACAATTCGATCATTAATTTCAATGCAGTCAAGAGAACACCATCGTTGATGTAAGGCTGATAGGAAAGTTGTTATAGTGGTAGAATTGCTCAAATGCTCCATCCTTACTATATGTAGATGTTCGAATTTTCAATTTATTCGGTTGCCTTGCTGGATTTTATATTTGTCTGGATCAGCCATGCAAACTTACACCGCAAACTGCCGCCAGGCTCTGGTATAGCTCTGAACTTCAGATATCTGCCACAGGGTTTTCTCGCAGCCTGTGTGAGAGGACTTGCTTACAAATGCGATTGGCTAGCACTATTCGAAAAAAGTGATCTGAGCAGGAATCGAATATGGTCCCTCATAGGCATTGCTGGTCCAAACCCTGTCCTCAAATGTTGGTAGTCTAATAAACAAGACATCCTTGCTTTGTTTTGAAGTTATCATCTGGAAAAAGCAATTCGGGTCGTAGTGCCACACCTGTAGGATTCAAAATTGAAATAGGTATGCAAGACAGGAAACAAACTGTAGTGACAAAACAAAGTTTGATTGAATGTAGAGATAATTTTTACTTTACTCTGTTAAAAAAACAAGCATAAAACAAAATCAGTTTCCTTTTTGTCACAAAATCAAAATTTGACCAAAGTCGACATTGACAGTCAACAGTCAACAAGTCAACAGGTCAATCAATATTGACTGGCACATAGATTGACTGTTGACTGTTGACTGTCAATGTCAACTTTGGTCAAATTTTGATTTTGTGACAAAAAGGAAACTGATTTTGTTTTATGCTTGATTTTTTTAACAGACTAAAGTAAAAATTATCTCTACATTCAATCAAACTTTGCTTTGTCACTAAAATTTGGTTTTTTCATGATGTATTAGAGAAAGAAAAGTGGGAGTGTAGGAAGAGAACAAGGTGATATAAATGAAAACTTGCCTAGAATTTGTTCAGAATGAAAGTAGCATGTTGCTTTCAATTACAGATACAATTCTCTCAGTTTAATTCTAATGACAGAAGAATACACACAGTGTTATTGCTGTTAAAATTAACTTACAATGAAAGCTTGAAAGTTATTAAAAATGTGATGACAATGGAGCTGTAAGGCAAAATGAGGTCAAAAACTTACAACAGAACAAATATAATATCTGATCACAAAGTGCAGACAGGCTGGACACAATTTTCATGTGGAAACACACCTCAAGTTGATATAAAGTAGGACAAATGTTGACAAAATTCTAATTGTTATCATAATTTTATGCAAGAATTAATGGTGATCTCAGTTTGTCTAAGATCACACTTTGTTCAACATTTGATACATGGGAAAATAGGTCTCTGCCCCCAGTGTATATCGGTCAGTACACCCGCCTGTCAACAAGCAGCCCGCAGGAGAGCGGAGCTCGATTCTCCGTCAGAGAGACATTTTTGCACTTCAATAAAGTGATAAAGGTATGTTTGCAGATGTAACTTGTTTCTACATACTTAAATAAATGAATACTAGGTTTATGATGGATGGTTTAGTAGCAGTCTGAGGAACGACGTATTGCGTAGGTTGTCGAACAGATGGATGTGGTCCCGATACGCATCAGCTTTTGCCGTCACTCTGGTACTATTGGCACTGGGTATCGACATGAGGTCCACTACTGTCATTTACTAGTAAGTGAGTTTACAGTTTTTCAATTTGCAATTTCGCTCTTGTGTGTCTTGGGTCCACTTTGTTGTTACACCAGTAGAATCTATACATATCTGTGACCTGATCCGGTGTGCACTGATAATAAGGGGAGATTCCGGACATCATACATGTGTCCTGGGCGTCTAATGATACACGAAGCACAAAAAGGTCCGGTACACGCACCTCTCAAACTTAGTTTAAGATTCAGGACGCCCGCATTTTCTAGCAAGTTGTGCTCAACACCATCCACCTCGAGCAGAATGACGGAAGCAGAACACCCCATCATTCGAATCACCACCCCCGGTCAAACATTTCAAGGTCATGGAAATAGTCTCTTTGTAGTCGCAGTCTTTCCCAATAGACGCCGTATGGTGACGGCCTCGTATGACAAGACACTTCTGTTGGAATCCAAGACAGCCGAAGGACGGAAGGCCAAAGGAGGGAAAGCCGAGAGAGAGAGAGAGCAAGCGGCCGAAGTTTAGGCACAGGGGGAGAAGTGGATAGCGAGCGCATCCAAAATGGGCAATGGCGAGCGACGTGTCGACGTCGGCTCGAGCCCTACAATGTTTCAGTTTATTTTTTCCTTTATATCAAGTTCCTGGCGCACTCACCTTATAAGCGCCACCCCAAACGTTGTAGCATCTCAGTCTTCAATCCAAATACTGAGATGTAAGTGATTAGAGTTGTATATCGTTTACAAAAGGCTAACGTACCGTAGTCGTACCTTTTGTCTAGGTAGATGTTCCGTTAACGGAGTCTTCAATCCGAATACTGAGATTCGTACCTTTTGTCTAGTCTAGTCTAGCCTCTGAGCCTCCCATTCGACGTAAACCTCCATAACTTCGTCTTTGGGACTTAGAAGACGGTGTTGTACTGAAGATAATGGAGGAGCATTCCGGACCAGTGAATGGACTTGCAGTATCAAGAGATGGGAAATGGATAGCAAGCGGTGATTATGGTGGAAAGGTCATAGCCTGGAACAGAGACGGCGAATCTCTCACCCAGCCCATCAAAGTCCACTCCCAAAGGATATCGTCGCTCGACTTTTCCCCAGACAGCACATTGCTAGCGAGTGGCTCATATGACACCACGGTGGAGCTCTGGAACACCAAAACATGGCAGGTGCAAGGAAATCCAATCAGTTGTGGTGCTCAAGTTCTCTATGTTCGGTATTCACCATCTGGTGAACATCTTGCCATCGCAACCTCATCAAATATCCAAATATGGAATCCAGGCAAGAGGGATTGCATCGCAAAGTTCCAGGGTCACTCTGTGTATGGAGCATGGAATCGGTCATTAGTGTGGACACCTGATGGCAAACAGCTTCTTTCGGCTGGTACTCATGCTGATCCCACCATAAGGATCTGGGATTCATCGACCTGGAAGCAGGTCGGTGAGCCCTGCAAGGGCCATGCTGCGACTATCCCCATGATTGCCTTCAACCCTGCCGGCACTCTTTTTGCGTCCACGTCTAGTGACCGCCAGCATCAGTAAATTCACACATTTCTTGGCAGACCTTTTTTCGAAAATTAAAACTTATTTTTAACTTATTGACACTTATTCACCTTTATTCACTTGGCTGTTTGTTTTCACAAGTCAAAAAAGGAAGTGTATGACACACAAGTGCCGAAAAGTAGCATAAGATCAAAAAAGTCAGTTCAAGTATTCGAAACAGAAATAAGTACAGCAAGTAAATAAGTAGTTCAACTTGGTATGTAACCTGCGGCAGGTAGTAACTCATGACCCATGTATTCATGTACTAGACATATGGGTGTAGGTACAATGTATATCAGTAGTAGCAACACAATAACGAGATCGACAGACTCACGAACTGTGAACAGTGGGAAATGACTTGGATCAGCGTGGCTTGAGCTCGAAGGGGGATCGACAGACTCATGAACTGCGAACAGCAGGAAACGACTTGGATCAGCATGGGTCTTGCTCGAAGGGGGATCGACAGACTCACGAACTGTGAACAGCAGGAAACGACTTAGATCAGCATGGGTCTTGCTCAAACGAGGATCGACACACTCACTTCCTGCGAGCGGTGGCAATGACTTGGATCAGCGTGGCTCGAACTCGAACAAGGAGGGTGCTGGAGGGCGCCAGGTATGGGTGCTGGAGGGTGCAGTCAGGCATGGTTGGATTGGGAGGATGCGAGAGATGTGCCGGGGGGTGTGTGGAGGGCTGCAGTTAGCAAAAATTGAAAGAACAATTGATAGATGCACGTACAGTACCCAAACCCAAACTATACAAACCGATTCCTTCAATCTGCATGAAGCTAAAGTCAGTATGACAAAGATGGGCGCATGCAGTTTCAGGATTTGTCAAAAATGAGCGCTGTGAACCATCACGCGTCACGTGTCATATTTGAACCACGTCAGTTTTTCACACGAAGTTCACTCTCAACGTTAACGTTCAACCTTGTCTGACTCTCAATCTAACTTCCATGCATCATCTCACATACCTCCATACCTCAGTGTCTGAAACTTCACTCTCATGGTCTCGCACCCTTTCGCACACCTCCCAGTAAGTTTTTTTATTTGTTTTTTTTCCATTTTACTAAAAATGTCTGTGTCTGAAACTTCGCCCGTCCTTTTGCATGGCCTCCAAGTAAGTTTTTATTTATTTGTTGTATTTTCTTTTACTAATAATGTCTGCTTGCCTCAGCATCTGAAACTTCGCCCGTCCTTTCATGTACCTCCAAGTAAGTTTTTTTTCATTTTTTTAAATTTCCCTTGACTAATAATGTCCGCTTGCCTCAGTGTCCAAACTTCGCCTGTCCTTTCGCATACCTCCAAGTAAGTTTTTTTCATTTGTTTTACTTCCTTTTATTAATAGCGTCTGCTTCATTGCAGTCTGCCGCTTGCCTCATGTGCCGTCTGCCTTGTATGCCGCCTTTCATTCCTCGCATCCCGCCTTTCACCCTCTTCAAAATTTGCTGCTGCTGGCTCCCCATTCTTTGAGTTCGTTTCTGCATCTAGTCGCCACTGCCACAAGTAGTTGTATTGTTTCCCCACTAGTACTTAGTAGTCCTATCATGTAATTATCCTTGAATGCAATATTTTGTCATTTTTGTCGAAACAAGTGTGAAATAAGTAGCCCCAACTTGCACTACTTGCAATGTGGGCTATTTTACAAATAAGTGCCAAAAAAGCCAACAAAAAGTTTGAAAAAAGTCGAAGTCAAGAGGAGGCATCTACTTTTTCGACTTAAATTGCCTTGTGGCAAGTTGATGGCAAGTTGGTGTCACCGTTCTTATGAATGACTTTTCCGCTCCTTTTTTGGAATTACCCGGCAGCAAGTTGCAAAAAAAGGAAGTTCAAGCAATGTGTGAATTTACTGATGAGGTTTACCTTTGGCGGCTCTCGGATCAACAAACCGTTGCCATATTCAAACACACCGAAGAGATGCATTGTGCCGCCTTCTCCATGGATGGCAAGTACATCCTGAGTGGAGGAAAAGATTTAATGATCTCGAAGTGGGAAGTACCTTCGCTAGAGGATGTTCTCGAGGACCAGGCAGCAGATGTAAGATTCTGTTCATTTTTCATCCCTTTTTCATCTTATTTCTCCGAGGATGCATTACAGAAAGACACTTTGAAGGAACATGAGGCAAATAATGCGAGTTCTTGTTCTTTGCTCATCTCCTTGCTTATTGATCCTCAATCTCGATGCCAATGCTCGACAGCCTGAATGCGAAGTATGTTTCTAGCTTTTACGCCTACCACTTAATTTGACCATGCATAATGCAGATCCTTACCATCAGCACGATAGCCCGCGATGCATGCATAGCCGGAGACTTGCTCACTGCTGACAAAATGTTAACACACGACATCGCCGCCGATGACAATGACTACAACTCTTATGCAAATCGCTCGTTTGTTATGGCGAGAAAAGCCAACTGGGACCGCGCACTTGATGATGCATTAAAAGTGACATTATTCTCGTCGTGGTTCCTTTAAAACTGGCTAATTTGTACGATCATATAGAGTATCAGTATTCAGCCATCCTTGATCGGGTGTATCTCCAATGGCATCGCCCACTGTGGAAAACGACAGTTCCAGGATGCGATGAAAGCATTTGACCTCGCATTCATGTACGTGGACGCGGACTTGGACTTGAATAAAACCCGTCTCCTACTCTTGATCAAGGTACGTCAATTGTGTCTCATGTACTCGCTACTCACACGACAGCTGTCAGGCCATCGCCCTTTTCAATGCAAATCAACATGACGAGGCAATTTCACGCGTCCAACAGCTAGCTACCACTCGTCCCAATCCAAATTCTCTTGCCTGTGGTATCGTAGAAGTGAATGTTCCTGACACGGTCATCTCCACATTCATGTATCGATGCTGATTTTGCGAACCTCGCATTTCAGGCTTATCTACACGTCCAAGTGGGAATGAATGCATTAGAGGACGCGCATCACAACGAAGCGGTTGGCCACTTCACTGCTGCTGTCAACACTATTGATTTCTCATCTATGTCGGCCATCCATCCTAGATATGATGTCTTCGTGGTGGTAAGTTGATCGCAATGCAACTAGAAATCATTTTGATGCCTCACTGTGCTTCTTGTAGTTATTCGGGTGGGACCTTCAGTCCTTGTGGCAAAACGCACACAGGAATTGGTGCCGTGCGTTCCTTCTGGCAGGTAGACTTCCAGAAGCCATCAAAGCATACCGATACATGATGGATAGGGCTGATGAGGCTACAAAAGCATGCTGCCTTGATTGGTCCACTGGCAAGTCTTCGTAATATCAACCACGCATAATTCTCAACCTCATTTTACTCAGCTTTCAAGCAAGATTGCAGCAAGATCTATGCTGCCGCCGGAGTGACTGACCTCGCTGTGGGCGGAAATGAAGCCCTCGCTGCGGGAAATTACGATAAGGCTATCGAGCTTTACTCTGCAGCGATCGATCTCGACTTTGCAACCCATACCACCTTTGCGAACCGCAGTAAAGCGAGGTCGGGGAAAATGCTATGGAACGCTGCACTCCTCGATGCGGAAAAGGTGGGATGACAGTTACCGTTTCGTACTCAACGCTAATTTTGGTGATACGCAGGTCATTGAACTCGACCCTTCATCTTACTTTGGATATCAGTTGAAGCATGCGGTACTTCATGACGCACATCGATATGACGAAGCCATTGAGGCGCTCAAAACCATGCTCTCCAAGTTGGAAAGTGCTGCCGATACGGAAACAACAAGTATGCCTCAAATCACACATCTTTCAAACATTGTTGACTCTCTGTCCAGACTTGCGCCAACAGTATATTAGTCCATCCGAAGCAGAACATGCTATTGAAGACAGCATTAAGGCTCAGCTCGACGACGCCCCGCACCGTCTAATCAACACCTCCACTGGGCGCTTATGCAATAGAGAGACCCAAATCGATGCCTTCAAAGCGAGCACGGAGTACAAGGAGCTTTTGTCATCCACACTGAAGGATGCAGATCTCCCAATGCAGCGCATCCGAGACGTGATGGCGATGTACTTCCGTTATGTCATGCTATCGCATAGGTGGGAAGGGAAGGAGCCATTGCTGCATGACATCCAGAACAAGGTGGTGTACGACTTGGATCCAGTCGGCGGCATCGCGAAGTTGCAGTCATTCTGCAAAACTGCTCGTAATAAAGGGTATCGCTGGGCATGGATCGATACCTGTTGCATTGACCAGACGAACAATGTCGAGGTCGAACAATCGGTCAACTCCATGTTTGTCTGGTATCGCCACTCAACACTCACCATCGTCTACCTGTCGGATGTTGCAACTTCATCGCAGCCTGGAGCACTCGCAAGTAGCGTTTGGAACATGCGAGGATGGACAGTTCAAGAATTCCTGGCTTCAATGTTTGTACTCTTTTACCAGAAGGATTGGTCATTGTATCTCGACGATCGCTCTCCCAACCACAAAGATTCTCTTGCAATCATGCAGGAGATGGGAGATGCGACAGGCATAGATGCACGAACCCTTGTTGCCTTCCGTCCGGGGATGAGAAATGCCCGGGAGAAACTCCAATGGGTGTCAGCGCGTGTTACCACGTTGCAGGAAGATATTGCATACTCATTGTTTGGTATCTTCGGCGTCAACCTACCTGTCATTTATGGCGAGAAGAAGCAAAAGGCACTAGGGAGGCTCTTGCAGGAGGTCGTAGCTCAGTCGGGCGACATCAGTGCCCTGGACTGGGTCGGAAAATCATCCGAGTTCAATAGCTGTCTACCGGCCAACATCACTTCATACACAGCTCCGCCGTGCACCCTGCCATGCCTGTCTGAAGATGACATTCAGACATCAATCTCCTCGCTCCGACAAGTCATGGCTGTAGATTTGGTCCTAAAAATTTACGCCCGACTTGACAACTTGAGCGCGCCTCGTTTCGGGAACTGCAGACTGCATCTTCCTTGCATCGCATTTCGTATCACAGCAGTCAAACGGAATCGCGCTGAAGACCAAGAGATATATAAAGTCAAGGCCGACGGGCTAGATGACCTGCTGATCACCACAAATGACAAGCTGAATCAATTCTCATCACCACGACCCACCATGCAGACATTGTTGCTCGTTCGTCCTTGGAATCGTTACCTCCTCGAGCTTCCTAACTTCTCAGAGCCGTCTGGCTTGGTAGAGCTGCCTGACGTTGATGACGACATGGAGAGCGGGGAAGGTTATCGGTCTGCGCCCGGGTCTCCATTACAGAATTCGCCTCGCGAGTTTCCTGAAGCACAGGAGTCAGTCGATTCGGAACTGAGCGATCGAGCCTTGCGATTGATCGTTCATCTTAAACAGCCTTTTAGCGCGTTTTTGCTAGCGCATCAGCGCGGCGGAGAATACAAGAGGATCGCGTCAGATTATGGTATTATTGCGCAAGTCAAAGATATTTCTTCTATTCCGGACATGATCAAGACGCTAGAGATACTGTAGCGACATGCATTTTGGGTGTTATTTATATCAATAATCCACATCTCTGTCCGAAGATGAGATTCAGACTTCGGTCTCCTTACTGCGAAACACCGAGGCCAAGGAATCAGCTTCAAAGCTTTATACCCTTCTCGATCAGATGAACGCTCCTCGTTTCGGGAACTGCAGACTGCATCTGCCTTGCATAGCATTTCGTGTAACAGCAGTGAAACGGAGTCATAGTACTCAAGACCAAGATTCACACGGCGCGTGTGAGGTCAAGGCAGACGGTCTTCATAACCTGCTAATCATCACGGAGGACAAACTGATTCTGTCCTCCTGGACATTTTCCACACGGCAGATGTTCTTACTCGTCCGTCTAGTGCTGCCGTGGTCCGGTTCTGCAAAATCTTCGAACCCCAAACCGGACCACAGAGAACAGTTCTCTGTGGTCTGGTTCGGTTTTTTTCTGGTCCGAACTCGAACCGAACCCGAAAATTTTCAGTGGTGAGCGTGAAAAAAAAATCATTGAAAGACTAGTTTACACATCAAGTAGCTACTCCAATGACATGGCTACATATGACTCTATGCCTCTGTAGCCACTGATCCAAGAGCTAACTGATTCGATCTATACAAATGGTGAGAATGAAATAAAACACAATAACAACCAATGCTTACCGTCGATGTTAGTGGGTAATGTGAACCTGCGGCGTCTGATCCAGACAAGCAATTTGAAGTAAGCTGCCTTGTAAGGCACGCATCAGTGAGAGTGTTTGTTAGAATTGAAATCATTTTACCTCCGTCGTCAGCGAAGGAAGACATTCAGGACAATGAGAGAGGTACGTGCGGTTTGAGTCGTGCCTCCATTCTCAGATGTTGCCATCACCTTTTTTTATACACAGAACAGGGAGAAAACACCTGCGTGTCTCGAGTGAGAGGCGGCGGGTGAGAGACAGCAGGGTGAGAGACGGTGGGCGAGATACAGCTAGCACGCCGAAGTGAGATAGTATCACGGCCACCGGAAAAAATGTGTTCGACAGCAACAGCTGAGCCTGGAATAGCGAGAATATCATGAGCCAGATGTGAGAGGTCATTGAGGTATGTTGGGAGTGGGCAGCGCACCTTGTTCGTCTCCTCGACAACTTTCTTTCTCCCATTCCTCTTCTCCTTTCTCTTTCCCCCGGCGTCTTCCTTTCTCCTTCACCAAAGTGTTGTCCGCATTCGCCTTAGCCACACCAGCATTTGCTGGCGTGTGCTGGGCACATGGGCTAGACACTGGTTGTTGCTGGAGTGGGGTAGTGGTTGCAGCAAGTGGTGGTGGTGGTGGCGGCATGGTTACATGGGATCGTGATCTCCTCGAGCCGCCTGATTTTGCGGAGCTGTTTGGCTTGGCAGGGTTGCCTGACATTGCAGACAACACACAGCGAGGAATATTGGTCTGCGCCTGTGTTTATGCGTATAGATCTATTACAGGATGATGGTACCCCTTAAGTTCGAACAGATGGGCACGTGCGTTGCGTAGAAACTCCTCGAACATCAATAAGCAGGAGCTCGCCAGTGTTCTATTATCGAACCCAAATCATATATCGTCATCATGATGGTAGTCGACTGCACCAGGAGAGAATGTGCATGATAGCCCACCGTACTGTGTATTTCTCGCACAAGCTGCTTCATAATGACATCAATCCGCTTTCCATCTGTCTGCACGTGAATGATCCAAGTGATGAGAGTGTCATACTGTTTTGGAATGGGGACGGAACACCTCCAATACGCCAAGCGATGCTCTGCGGCTGGAGATTCGCAAAACACATGGACCCTGATCACAAGAAGACAAGTTTCTATAGATTCTCGGTGAGACCTCTGAGGACCTATGTTATTTCAGCCACTAGAGGTTTTGTAGGAATACTTAGCAACAGAAATATTGTGGCACAAGAGTTGTTCGCCACGACGAAGACATGATTTGGAATCGTTCCTCTGGGTCATGCTTTCCATTTGCATCAATTTTGTCGGGCCTTATAGCCAAAAACGCACGGTACTACCTAGCTGCGTACCAACTGGCTGCAGCCAGATTGCCTGCCTTCCCATCGCCTAGACATATCTCAGGAGAGATTCCAGGTGGAGGACTGGTCTTCCACGTGCAGTGCGTGCTTTTCAGAGTACTTCAACCATCCGCCTATTGTGAAAGGTCTTGCAAATCTCGCCTCAAAGCTATCGCCTCCAGGCTCCTTGAAAATTAAACCCAATGGCAGCAAGTCTGCCACTTTCCCGGAAAATCCTGTCACGCACAATGACATGATCTTAGTGCTGAAAGATATTGTAGCAGAGCTCCCAGTAGAACAAGCACCGTCGGAAGATGATGTCCGAAAAGCAAGGGAAAGATATAGAAGTATACAGAGTTCAGTATCTTACCGTGCTCCAAATATCTACAACTGATCGCTATCGCCGATCACATAGATGAGATAATCACACATCGGTGGTTTCGGAGTTTTGACATGAGCAAGATTTGAATCAAAATGGGTTTGATAAATAAAGGATTTCCACTTTGAATTTTGAGTGGAGAACAAGATGAAATTTGAATGAACGGTGAGATGGCAATACAAAGTGACACATTTTACCGCACATTTTGAGTCTTGACTAATATTTGGGGTTTTCAGCCAGGAAAAATTACCATGCAATATGTAAAATTTGTGATAAAGGTAAATAAAAACTTTTGAATGAGAAAAAATGTTATGCAAAATATTATATAATAACTGGTGTTTCCCCATAGCAGTTAAACTCAAATTTTTCTGACATTAAAATGTAATAAGGAAAAATGCCAAGTTTTATGCATGGGAAAACAACATGGGCACCCAGCGGGCATTCATCGCACATTCATCGCACATTCATAAGAGCGCTAAGCAAGCATTCATCACGCATTCCTGAGGGATTTGATGGGCACTCAGTATTATGACAATGATACAGTAAGGTATTACATAGTGATGCGTGACTGTTCTACAAGACAAATCTGATCAAAGCGCAAATTGATAAACACTGATGGAGTAACTGCGATATCCACAGTGTTCTTCTTGAGGAAACACTTAGCTACATTAAAGACACAACCGCGATAACTTCCGTCGAGAACAATACACTGTTGGTTTTTTTTGCGCGGAGGGGCTGGGCTCAAATCCGTGGCAGGTATGTGATAGTGCTGAATCGCAGCACCTGCAGTATTTGACGAGCAGAATACTGCAACACAGCCTTCGGAGGCGGGTCCATTCTGACCGAGGAAGGGATCAAGACAAGCCGTTGATACGAATCGATTGTGCAGTCTGCCTCCCATGAAGGAGGGAGAAACTTTCAACATCGCGTGATAAGTGGTGAACTTGGACAAAAATTCCTTGCTCATCAACCATGCTAGCAGGCCTACAATCAAATAAGTGGATGCTACAGGGGTTTTGTTAGAGGACTCACTCTTTTCGGTTTTTTCCGTTCTAGCGTGAAGCATGTCATTGATATCGACAGTCCAGGGGTCGGCAGTCTGTGATGGATTGAGGCTAGAAGGGTTACCGGCCATGCCCAGATCCTCGGAGCTAGCGCCCCAGTTGGTCCACGTGATTGATGACGGATTTGCAATAGAAGCTGACGAACTTGAGACAACCTTTTCAGGGGGGGGTGACGCTTCTCAGTTGCGGGACCAAGTAAGATCTTCTCCGCATCTCGCAAAAAGATAACATGTCGGGTCCTTCGAGCATGGCGCCGTTCAACCTCATGCCATACCTAAATACATGTGACATCGATTCATGCAAACATGTGCGTATCACTTACCTGGTAGCAACGTCCTTGAGCTGAATCTTAGTGTGCTGCTGTCCATGCAGGGCAACGGTGCAATCCGTGGAGTTGAAACTGTACAACGTGGCTCGGTAGCCCTTACGGCCACCTCCAATAATGAAAACTTCTTGCCCAATGTCCTTCTTGAAAGAATCCAGGCTGACGTTGTACACTTTGATCACGAATCCAATGGGAACGTGAACCTGTCAGAAGTCAGGGAAGTCAGACATGCGTAAGTCGAGAAGAATTAGTACTGACGAGCGAGTGGTCGATCTCAGAGAGTAGAGTCAAGCAAGTGTTTGGAAAGTCAACGCTTCGCACGACCCCTTTCGCGGGATACTCTGGCCCACGGGCGACTCTCACGACATCTCCAGGCTTACGCAAGCACAGTTGATTTGAGGAAAGCTTGGTTCCACCCAGATTGTAGGTGGAGTTGTATGTCGTCAGCATGAGGGCAGACAACATGTTCTAGGCAATCACGGTGGACCTTTTTAAGTAGAAGACCCATATAATACCTCTCTCCATTGTATTTGCACCCTATGACTTCTTCGCCATGATTGATGTCGGAGACCGCGTCTTCGTTCGGAAGGCGGGATCGGTCCAGTAATGACCGAGACCCTCGAGGCATGGGATAAGGGAGTTCCCGTGGGGGAACTAAAACTGCGACCACATCGTTTGGTAAGTCAGAGTCGAAGACTTGGGCTATATCGCCCTTGTATTTGTCATGTTTAAACCTTACCCACGCTGGGTTGGGGAATTGTCTGCAAGACCGCTTGACTGCCTCACATTCTTCATCCGATATACGATCATATCGTTTAACGGCGAGGTGGAGTGAGAAAGGGAGGGATTCGGAGATGGTTTTAGGGCTGTCTGCTACCACATAGAGCTGCCCCGCTAACCAAGCTGACACCATGACGCAGAAGTTCTCCTTCCGGAGGTGTTCAGCAATATAGTCTGTAACATTTCCTGTGACGGATGAGTGATGAGTGATAAATGATAATATTGTTGGAAAGACTTACGGTGGACATGAAGAAGATACATCCTCCCATCATGCGATCGAGCCGAAGCCGAAGCCACCAAGCCAGGTATCGAGTAGGGAAGAACTTGGTGATCTAGCAGCGAGTTGCGCTGTGTATCCTTGAATCTATTCGCGAGGCTATTGATCACCGCAGTGAACCTAGTTGCCGATGATGACCCTGGTAAGTGTGTAACCTTCCACGCATCATTGTCGTCCCCACCCTTCCCATCATCGTTGTCTTCATCTTTCCCATCCTCGTCGTCGTCGTCATCCTCCCCCTCATCCTCCTCATCTTCTTTTCCTGCATACAGATCAAGATAGGGATTTGGTAACTGCAGATACTGTTCAGTAGATATAGATAAAGGTACATTTCACTTACCTTGGCGGGTCTATGCGAAGGTCGAACGTGCGCCTGGGACAATCGCCTGTCTGGAACTTTGGGTGCACAAGGAGCTTGAGACATGTGCTTTGCCTTGACAACACGAAGGTTATCCAAAGCGACAGTGTTATCACCGTCACCGGAGAACAACATATCTCAGGCTTCCTTCCATTCATTTTCAGAATATTGATTGCTGAGGTACGCTAGAAAGGCTTCCTCCATCCGAGGATATGTCATATCGGTCGTAAGAAACTCCTCCAAAATTCTCCATGCACGCTCATCCGCCAGGGGTGCTGTCTGACTTCCTGTAACATGCGTCAATAACGAGATCGACAATATCATATCACGAACAATACTCACCTTCATCCATTCTGATGCGCTTCCCCGTAGGTGCGTCATCACTTGACGCAGCACATTTGGACATTGTTATAATTTAGTTCTACATCATTGGCTTCAGTGTCATTACATAGCAATCTTAGAAATGACATACAATGTATTCAGTCTATACGTCGAAAGTCTATGCTAAGTTCAAAATATCTGTTATGTTATCATCAAGGTAGTGGTAGCGGAAAGAAAATCATGCAGGTGCAAGTTCGATATTTATAGTGAACGACTTAATGTGGATTAGCTTATCATTGTGAAAACCCACGAATTTGTGGATGAATGCAACATTCTATTGTATGAAGGACAATTGTGGACCTTGTACTTTTGCTTACAGTGTTCAGTCCCGCCCGCTGATATATATAATCAGCAAAAGCGTGCTTGCCTGCACGAATATATAATGGGAGATCATCGATCATCATGTGCTACATAATCACAAGTACTACGTAGTCAAATAAGTCGGAGGAAAGAAGGGCAATATCAAGAAGAACGGCCATGATATAGAGAATGACTGGCAAAATTGAAACCCAGCTGGCTGGCGCGATTATGTAAACCGACCGCTTCAGTAATTCTCCGGCAGAGTTTGATTATGTAGTCCTTCACTATATAACACTTCTTCCAAACTTCGAAGTGCTTGTTTAGCTACGTACATGTAGAATTTGACTTAGCATGGAATGTACTTTGTACTTTGTGCTCTATGATACATAATTCCTTAATTCCCGAGAATAATCACAGCCTGTGTCTCCTTGTCATGCGCCTTCATTTTAGAACTTACTACAGTCGTTCCCGGTCCAGTAGTACGTTGCGTGTTTTCATTCAAACTTCCTACAATTTCTCCTCGGTCTTCAATATATTGCTTCAGGACACAGATGTCATCATTTGTCAGCTCATGCGGTCGAGTGCCCCAGTGTTGCCAAATATGTCCGAGCGACACGAATGAGCTCGCTGATGTGTTCATTATCATATGTTGGCTGATAAGCTACATCGTGGTAAGTCTGTGTGCAGCTTAACATTAGATCCAACTTATGACATTGCTAATGTATATCAACAGAGCCATTGCGATGGTTAGCTGAACAATTCCCCACGCGAAGTGTTTGAGTGCGGTTCCTAGGCGATGTGGGGTCGCATGATTGTCCCGTTGGCGACTCCAGATGGAGATAATGGCCTCTGCATCATTCTGTGATGTTGCCCCAACAATTACACTATAATGTGCGTCATCGTAGGTCTTACAATCTGTTAGACATATGTCATCTAATTCATGGAAAGAGCATACTGTCACAGTTTGCACTCGCGCCTTGTTTGCATGTTTTAACACTTGCTTAAGTGTACCCTTGTTCTTGTCAAAAACGTAGATGACTCCTGCGTCACTGCCTCCAACCACTACGTCCATATTTTCGCCAAACATTACCTGCTTAGGAAATGTCTTGACAGGGTTGGTATGGTAGGTTCGGATGCACGCTCCGTCGTCCAGTCGGTGCAAGCTGAATCCGTTCATCACATTGTCGATGAGGAATAATGTTTGAGTGATGTCTACGGAGGCATGTCCGCTTTGGTGAAATTGTAAGGAACGCCAACTATATCCAATTATATCACTGACATCAGCGGTCCAGCATTGTGTGTAGCAACAATAACTCCATCCGTGCCGCGGAGCTGATGCCTAGTACATAGTCAGAATCATTTTGAGGATAGCTATATTGACCTACACCTCTCCATCATACATGCCAAAGACCAATATGTGTCGACTGTTGGTGCGATTGAAGTTAATCATGTGTGGGATCGTTGTAGAGAGCTCAATGCTGAAGATAGGAACTAATGGACCCTTGAAGTTAAACGACCAGACTTGAACGTGTTTGTCGCGTGTCCCAGTAGCAATTCAGGTGTCGTTCCCATAATGATCATAGGCAAGACACATAATCTCTTTGCCTGTGCCAATTCTTCTTGATATTTTGGCGTCAAAGTCTTGTAAACCTTTGCCGTGCTGTTGCCAAATGCCAATGAAGCCCAGTCCTGTACCGTAGCACAATGTCTCATGCGTCACCTCTTGGCGGGTGATCCAGCATGCGCATGTTACGGGATCCGCTGGATTTTAAATGCCTATGACATGACGAGGAGTTGGGAGCTGAAGTCACCGTTTGAGGTCCCAGACCCTCATGCCATCCAAGCCTAGTCCCTAGTGAGTTTTGTTGTAGGCTGACATATACAAAACTCACCCCCGCTTGCCAATAGAGTGCCTTTACTTGAGACGGACAGGCAATTAATCGCATTTTTGTGTCCAATGAGACGCCCTTCAAGGCGATATTCCTTGTGATCGTTTGTGCATAGCAAACACATCGGTGGTCCGCGATGTAAGTCAATCCCTTATATGTTGACGGTCTTTAACGGCTGACCACACAATTACACCAGCGCAGATGGATATACAATAACAACACTTGGTGGCAAGATCTCCTTGGCAACTTTGTTCTCCCATCAGGCGCTTGTTTCATGATCAGACACTATTCTAATCATTTGTGATAAAGCATCACTTGAGTGTTCGGACAGTCAGTCATGTCTCATACATCTGTGCCTGTCCCTGCTTTCCATCAGGCAAATGGTCCTCCACAGTTGCTTCCATTGTTGACATATCACACAGAATTACTTTATCCAACTACTTTGTTTGTCTTGATATCCTCGCAAGAAGAGATATTGTTTTCTACACTTAGGGGACACGTTCTTCCTCCTCCTTCGTGTATCTTCATCGGCACATCGTTTCGTACAACCACACCTATCTCTTCTCGCCCTTCCACTCCCAAAGTCACCAAAGCAGTTTCCTTCTCAGCCGAGCATGTGTCGCAGCTCGGTGAGCTAGACCAGTTGTCCATGTGCTCTTCCATCACGTCCATGAATTCCAATACATCGAAAATTCTCAAACCAGAGGGTGAGGCAGGGTGTCCGGGTCGTGGTGGATATAACTTGGAAGATACACTCCATTGGGATGCTCTTCGCTTCAAACAGTTCAAGGTAAGATATAGTAAATTATCGATGCGTTCCTATGTATATTCATGATATTCATGACGTTAGGAGTCCGTTCACCGATATATCAACAAGCATTGCGACACTCACAAGAGCAAAACGCACCAATTACCTACTGCATTAATTTCTGTTCAGAATGATGTACGTCTATGGAATCTACACTTCTTTTTAACTTACTTCCATTTGAAGTCATCGCACACTTTCCTGAATTACATGACTATCAAGACTGTTGGCCAGTGGGAGATGTAATTCAGATGCAACTTAAAAATCTCTCTGCCAAGGAACGACAAAAAGCAACTAAGAAGAAATAGATGGAAGTGGAATTAGGAAATAGTTTGATCATGAGTGGTATCGGATTCATTTCATTGTATATTGTACCAACCGAATATCAACCTGCTGCTTCTTACAACCCCTGTGATACCGGATATTGTTGTATTTGTTATGAATGTTGTATCATCTATTCGGCCTATTAAGTGAGCAATTCTTTTCAAATAAATTGCGGAAATGCTGACTCGTCTTCTAAGACAAGATGTCCCGTCTGATGACTTTTGTTTCCTCCCATCCTGACGATGACAATCCTGATCCATCTGTTGAGTCGTACTCCCTCCATGAGCTTCGTCCTGTGCACACATATCCACCCCAGCCTATTACAACCTCAGTTCACGCTTACCCACCCAAGCCTGCTGCCCTGCCCAATGAGGACTTTGCGATGTCGCTATATAACCCCTGGGAGACTGTCCGTAGGCCAAGAGATGGTGATATTGATCGTGTCAGCCTTACAATATCTATGTATTTGTATCCCAGCTAACAAATATTTAGCCTACCAAGGTCCTTCTTAAAGAAGTTGATCAGTCAGCTAGGCTGCGCGATAACGTTCATGAACTACAGTACAGCAAACATGAACTGTTACTCCGAAAGCGCTATGCTCAGGTAAGGCGTTGTTTCAAGTAGCTTATGTTCTTGTCTTACTCGCCTCCAGAGAAATGCCAACTCGCAGGAGTCGGAGATGCAATCAGTCATTGATCAGTATCGTCAGAAACTTGAATCCCTTGAACTCAAGAAAGTCGAGGCCATTACCTCGTTGGAGCAGCAGCACCACAACAAAATTGTCACACTCCAGGTAAACCAACTTTATTTAACAATGTGGACTGTCGTAACATTCATGTGTAGAACCGGATGACACTTGGCATTGATGAAGTACAAAATACTGCACACGTGGAGTGAGATCATGTATTGGCAGAGAAAGAGGCTGTATATCTGCATGAGACCGCCATAGCAAGAGAAAAGATGTTGGTCAAAAACGAGATGGAATTGACCCGCTTGACTGCTCAGTATAATTTCAAGAATGCCTCATTGGATGTGCATATCATAATGTGAGCGGGATGAGGTTCTGATAATTTTGCAGAGTCAAATCCGACAAGCACAAGTTGCAGTGTCTGTGTCACCACCTGCATGGCATCTCACAGGTAAAAAGCCTATTGCCACATGCACCAACATAATCAGGTATTCGCCAGTAAGGCAATACTTGTTGCACCTCCGTATTATAACTCATCACACTTTATTTCCCAGATTCTTGATGAGGATTCAGATTCTCCTGTAGACGAAGAGCCTCAGATCGCCGGCAGTGGTGACGCTGGACGTGACATAAGAAGGCTGACTGCCCTGTAGAATATTTCACTGATGTTCAACGTCGAGATAACAAGGTGCGCAACTCGCTCTTTCCGATGACATCGCTAATACCACATCAGGCGAATGTCTGTGAACTATTCAAAGTGATGTTCCATCTCACGAAAGATGAGGACTATATGCTTTATAGTGGGGCATCGCGGGAAGCCGTCACATCTTTCATAGACGGTACGGGTCATGGTCCAGATCCACTTATGCTGCAGTGGGATATAACGGCCACACACAAATCGGATTGGAACCAACGAGCCACTGACATACTCTTGTCTATCTATATATCCATGGAGGAGAAGAACCACTGGTCCGCAAGGTCCCATCAGTCGATCACAAACAATATCATATTAAAATTTGATCAATGTCGCAAGTGCTGGAGAAAGGCCCAGCCTCTCCTCCGCAATGATGGCACTTGTGAGAGTATGCAAGAAGTGGGAGATTGTTTGGTAGATCGGACAAACAAATGACTGCGACTGGCTAGGGTCCTGACTTGTAGGGCAACAGTAAGTCATTTTTTTGGTTTTGTTGTTGATCGAGTTGTTAATAGTTGAGTTGCTCCTTAGAAGTTCGAAACTCGCCAAAAGGTCACGTCGACCCTGCTCAGTGATCGGAAAGTGACGGGAAAAGATGATCTACCCGTATGGGTGTATTTGAACTCCATTGTGGAGACGCTGGGTAAAGATGGGATGAGCTCTGATGAGAGTGACGTCGATGACTGCGAAGTTCAGGCTCTTCGGTTGAAAAGCATGCCGTGGAGAGCTGATTTCAGTCATGAGATGAAAATTGTTGACGCGCAACGTTTTGCAGGTGCTGCGATCTTCACTCCAAGGGGAAGCAAGCCCGCAAAGTGTCTTCACAACCCTAAGCGGGAGTCCTTACAACCGGCAGTCGCAGCTCTACCTAGAGCATTCTACAATCCATTGTGGTTGAGTAAGCAACGTTCAACATTCAAGGTATCTAACACAAAGTTCCAGAGGATGGAAATCATGGTTGCACACAAGTGAAATCAGTCATTGTCAGTTGTATTGTACAATATCACATCACTGTATGCCATCGCCATCGCCAATTGTACTACCTATGCTATGTCTATCATTATATGTAGGCTCTGCCATTCAAGCGGAGTTGAAATGTATCAGTCATTCTCTATATTAAGTTGATCTCCGCTTACTTGGTCGTTTTTGCATCTCCTGGCATTACTTTGTACCAAGTACAGTAGATATGCTAGCCTGCAAGTAATTGCAGTGCTCATCGTCAGTAGCTACTAATTCATATTATACAGTCTGCGTATTTGTGCTGAGAACACGTGTCTCACTCTCTGGGTATCCTACTGGCATCCTTTTTGTGCAGCGTCTCACTCTCTGGGTATCCTCCTGGCATCCCTACCGGGGAGCTTAGTCGGACTGAGCTTGCAATTGTTTTAGTAGATAGGGATTGTACTGCCGCAGGTGGGCTACTGCCATCGCTAATTGTTCTAATCTTCTGATAATAAATCTCATCAGCGATTACCGTGAAATTAAAATCGACCGCCTTACGTCTTTTGGACGATGACTAGGCATGATCTCACTGACCCTGATATCCAGCAGTACAACTTCGAGCGCCGTATAGATGTGTTCTCATAAAAGGTCGGTTGTAGGATGCCCTCCTTCACAAGAACTATCAATACACTTACTAACTGCCTTCTGCAGGGAGCGAATAAGTATTCGCTTCTTCGGACACAGATATTTCGCAGTCCGACTGCCCCCAATGTCTTCGCCAACATCGGCCATTGCATTTAGTTCCGGAACGATACGGAAAATGTCCATCTTCAAATTCTGTAAGTTTCGTCAGAACCTAGCAATTTGGTGGTGTCACTAACCTCGCCGCCTGCTGGAATACTTGTAGTTGAGACGTATTGTGCAGTTTCCAATGAGCTACTGTAAGTGGGTTCATCAACGATCATCGCAGATCCCATCCACAAGTGTTGAGTATTCAGCTGAGAATAATGTCCAGTAAGTTATTCTCGAATCACGAGAATGGGGATCTTCACTTACAACCCCCTCATAGCCATCGAAATATAGGGCAAATTCCCTTGCTAAAGGTACAGTACGTAGTGCCGTATTTCCGTGGTTGGATGTTTGTGATTTGATGCAGGCCGAGTGTACAGATTAAAGTGTCTTCTATGGGTTGCAGCAGTCTTGCGAGGCGATGACATAGTGACTTCAATTGAAGTATGGCTGACTTCTACTAACTTTCGAGATTTTATTAGCAACTAGTGCATGACAACCGATAATTGTCTCCCTTACTGGCTAGCTTGCCTACAATTGTCTCCCCTACTCGCTTGAGTGTCTTGTATCTCTGGATCCCAAAATGCAATCAGAGCGCATATCTCCACGCGTCCAACACAATCACCCTTACCGCTCTGGGATCCAACAATCACTTTACCTCCTGGCACGTTTAATTGCACGACACTTAAAAGACATGCAAATTTGTCGTCTTCAGGTTCTCATTTTTTTGGGCTAGGGCATTCGATATACATGCGAATGACCAACTTTTTAATGGTGGGCTTTTTACTTCTAAATCAGCCTTTAGAGGCCTCAACATCATCTAGGACATATACTATCCAGTTTGCGTCCAGGAGGGTGCTGCCGTGGCACCGACGTTGTCCCTTCTTAGACATGGATACCAAAAACAACATGTAAAGGTACTTGCACATGATCTTACACATGTTGTCGACTGATGTTGATGCAGACCCCATTCAAATGTAAAATTGACTTGCCCGAGTCAACATCCCCTCGAAAGCAACGCATCTTGGAATCATATTCCACAGGCAACTGTGAGCCAGGTTGTCGCCACGGTATGTTCAAATTTCCAATAGTTACATTAGTGTTATTGATGTTCTAGCCGAGAAAAATACATCGTCACGACACCGATTTCACCAGTCCCACTGCCAAGCGCTTGTATAGGGAGGTGGTATGAAAAATCTAGCGATACATATTTATTTTCACTAATATTGACTGCAGTCAGATGTTTTCTTGAAGCGCAAGGCGGATGGTCAACTTGGTCCCTTTCCGATCACACGCATAAACCGCTATAAGCCGTATAACACCGCCACAATATTCATTTGGTTACTACCTGCAGAAATCCTCGTTGCTATCGTTGCTCTTTCTAGGCGCACATGATCTACACTCTCTTACACAAGTTTGTTCTCTGTTGAGAGAAATCACTGGCCCTATCTTCTTCGTTAACAGGAATTTTCCAACTTCACCACAGGATATGTTTCATATCCATGTTGATTCCCATAACTTTGATGTTCTGGCTACTTGGATACGAATGGATACCTTTTGTCCACCTCGCATGATGTTGTCTTGGTTAAATTCTGATCTGGGAACCTCACAGCTCTCTGCATTTTTACACTTCCTCCACTCCGTTCCCCAGAAATCTATACGATATATCACCCTCTTTTGGAACTTCAACATCGTGACCTCCCCGATTCTCCCTCAAATCATCACATTTCTGGAGAACATTGTGCCTCCAGTTGCGAAGAGCTGACATGCATGGGTTTCTGTGATGGCGCTCGTCCGTCAGTCTGTCGATGGACTTACCCGAATTGGAGATTACATGGGTACCAACCATCTCAAAGCTGTTTGAGGTATCATCACAGGCAGTTATTTTCCCCACAGCTTCTTCCATTTACAGTGCAAACCATCCGCTCTGCCTCTCTGCAAAAGCTTGCACCTTAGTTCTGTCAAACTCAGTCCCTGCACACTGGGACAAACTCCTGCGGTACTTAGCCATTCCAACACTCGTCGAATTCCGAGCCGATGCTGATTGTGCACCATCCACACTCATTCGTTTTCTGGCCCGTCACCCTACTGTTACCAACCTCGCCATCATGCCACAACCTGGTAATTCCTGGAGGATCAATCGAGTCAACATTCAGTTTAACACTTTCTTTGTCTGTGCTAGATGGACCTGTTGACCCACATCCTCCCGGTCCTTCGGAGTCACCATAATCCACCCTCCCTCGCTTGCCTTGGTGTTTTATTGCAAGCCAATGACGCATCACCCGAATATATCACCACCATTCTACAATGTGTCAGCTGTTGCAACAGTGTTTCATATCTTACAATTTCCTTGCCTCCTCAGAGCTACTCCCGTTCGGCAATGATATGTCCCCCGGGCTCCCATTCGGCAATTCGCATTGAACACATGGCTATTGATTACTCAGTATTGGGCGCCGATGCTGCAGGAGATTCATTAGTATGTTGTCATCAAATAACTTGTTTCAATACTGATCGTGGTCATAGATGTTATCTGCGGCTTGGATCAGAGTGTTCTCTCAAATCAAGTGTGTTAGTCTGCGAGGCTACTCGACCTCCACTGCGGAGGACCTTCTCGACATTATGCGCAGATTTGCTGCGAATGATGTAGAGCTAGCTGTAGTACTGAAAGTTTCCCTGGCTGGTGAGCCACACCAAGTTAAAATAGTGTTGTACGAGTTGTATCCTTGTATGTATTATTGTACTGTAATTGAAACACGATGATCTGTGTCGGTAATACCCATGGACAGATAACAATGTAATTTGCTGCGTTTCAGGGTTCACATTGTTCGGTTGTTTGGAAGTGTACTTGTAAGTGCCCACTGTCATTAATTCTCATACTAATCAACACTTTGTTCAGTTTTCGTCTTGCTGGTTATTTGCATTTATATTGAATGCAGGTGAACGGCCCACCTAGCGGGCATTATACAGGCCTCGCCTGAAACGAACATTTGTAAGTGCCCACCATCATTAATTCTCAGTACTAATTTCCTACTTTGTTAGTTTTCGTCTTCCTTGTTATTTGCATTTATATTGAATGCAGGTGAGCGCCCACCTAGCGGGCATTATATGGCCTCGCCTGAAATGAACATATTTCCTAACAATGTATCCCTAGATGGACAGATGATAATATAATTTACTGCGTTTCAAGGTTCACATCGTTCAGTTGACTTGTAAGTGCCTGTTATTAATTCTCAGTACTAATTAACTACTTTGTTCAGTTTTCGTCTTCCTTATTATTTTCATTTATATTGAATGCAGGTGAGCGCCCACCTAGCGGGCATTATACGGCTTCGCCTGAAATGAGCATGTTCCCTAACGTTGTTAGGTTGGGCTGCATTGTATTGCTACCTTCACCCGTAACCCATTGTTAGGTTGTGCTGCATTGTATTGCTACCTTCACCCATGACCCATTACTTCTGAGTACTTTATTACAACCTCGCACTTCATTCTACTCACTCAGATGCCTAGCCGAATATTTCTTTGTAAGTGTGCGCGATGCTGTGACGTTGGAGGAGACAATGTACCTAGGAACCCTGGTGGAAAAGAAGTGCCCATTGCTATGAAGAGCGCTCACATGATGCAAAGTGCCAACATGGCATCTTCCAGACGCGAGGCATCTGTCCTTCACCTTACTCGCCAGGTTCAGCCTACTGAGTTACTCCATGCTACAAATAGTCAAGCATCGTCCTTCGAACATCAACCCAGTACGTCGACGTCGGTCGACGATCTCGCCGCAGAGCTATTTTCCATCATGCTCACCGACGACGAGACCGACCCAGACAGCCATAGCAAACTATGGGTTCCTCATTCAGAAGTGCAGCAAGACAGGGGACAAGCCTACTCATCTCCAGAAACTACAGATGATACGGGAGCTGGACTCACTCTAGATGATACACAGTGAAGTATTACGCCTGGCCTCACCTTCAGGTCACTAACTTGGCTGTTTCCTAGACATATCACCCGTGCTCTCCAGGTTGTTGAAATGTGGCGCCGGTCGAGGGCTCAAATGACCTTGACAATCGTAGAGTCACAGATGAACAGGGTTCTTGCACGAATTTCCTCTGCAACGTCTCATAATGTGTTGCGCGCCATCCGAGGTGAATTGTCTATGATAACCAGCACTCTCAGCAAAATAAAGCACAAGGTCGCCTCCATCCTTTCTCATAGACGTCAGCTAGAGATGTCATGCGATGAAATCTGTAGACTACTTGCTATCAAGGAAGATGAACTTTCCGTATCATCTGAACTGTTCGAGTTCGATTCTTGTAAGTTTTGTTCATGCCCTTGATGATGCCCTTTGGACTGAGACGTATGAAGCACACCATTACAATCTACCAATCGAGCATTGTGACAAGGTTGCCCAAGTGTCCCTCTTTCTAGCGGCCGTCTCTGTTGTCATTTTCGGCATCGGTCGCAGACATGGGGAGTTCCTCATGGGAACTTTCCTCTACCACCACTTCCACGACTACCTTGCTGGATTGCTGTCATGTCCTGACCTGGAAGCATTGATGGACAGGCCTTGCAATGATCTACTAGCTTCCATCGGAAGCCCACCACATATCATCAAGGATGTTTGGGATGCGGACTTTTTTCGCACTTTCAGCGGTCCTTCGGGACAGTCTCTATTTATTGATAGAGGCGACGAGGGCCGATATGCTTTTACGCTCAACATTGATTTCTTCAACATCGAAGGCAATCTGCAGAGAAATGCCTTAACGTCCACTGGCATCATATCTTGTGCTTGTTTGAACCTGCCCCTTGATATCAGGTACAAAGCCGAGAACATGTACTTAGCCAGCATCATTCCCAGACCTTCGGAACCTTCAGGAGATCAGTTAAATCATTTCCTTGATCCCATGGTCGATGACATGTTAGACAGTTGGGAACACAGAATACGTTACAACCGCACAGCTCTCCATACTCGTGGTTGGGTTACACGCAGCGCCATAGCTTGTTTAGTGTGTGACCTCCCGGCAGCAAGAAAGGCCACTCAGCTGGCAGGTCCAACGAGCCACTTTTTTTGTACCACCTGTCATTGCTGGCATAGGTCAACTTGCGGCAGAACAGATATACAGTCCGAATCTTGGAGACTTCGGAGCAAGAGCGAAGTGCGGCACTATGCTGAGCTTTGGAAGAAAGCCGGGACTTCGGCTGAATACAATAAGTTATTCTCAGCACACGGGGTGCGGTGGTCGACACTATGGAGGTTACCATACTGGGATCCATCTCGTCAGATCGTCGTCGACACCATGCATTGTCTCCTGGAGGGTCTCGCACACGCTCATTTCCACAAATTTTTAGGCCTCACTGCTGACTCTGCACATTGCAAGGCTGATCCTATCCCTGCTTTCGATCATCTCTTTCTCGATGTCGAGCTTAACAAACCCCAAGACTTCAGCGAGAAAGATATCAGGGTTGTCAAGTCAATTTATGGCCTCCTTACAGAAGCGGTTCCCAACCTTGAGGGAAATGATGCGCAGCTAATTGAGGACCACATCTCCAACTTAGAGAGGAAATTATTGTCGAAGAAGGTCTCGTGTCTTCGATTCGTGTCAGTAGGCTTGGGCATTGGGCCAGGTGTCACACACCCTGGCAAAAAAGTATACAAAGCCCACTGGGTTAGATCTCTTATCGCTTGGGTCAGTAATTTATCTTATGGTGTTGGCATTCTCGCACCCTTTTAAGCATCCTTTGTAGCATCAAACGGAACCGTTCACTCCTGGGTCAACGACATTGCGTATCGCTACCCCAGAAGTCATGCAACGTATTACTGATGTCATTCGGACAGCAGATACGCCCTCTTCATTGAGATCAGTTCCCTATAACTTTGGTGAAACCAAAGCTGGGACTATAAAGGCCAATGAATGGCGCACATTAACGACTGTATACTTGCCCATAGCGCTAGTTAGTTTATGGGGCGAGGGGTCTACACACCGCAACTCAGAAATTGCAGCCAACTGTCGTGCAATCCTCAACCACACGATGGCCCTTGTATCTGCTGTTCATATTGTATGTTTACGATCTATGATGACGGCTTGAGCAGCAGTGTACCGTGGATACATTGTCGACTGGGTGAGGGACTTACAGACACTACTCCCTCACGCACCACATCGCACTAATGGTCATATGGCCTTGCACGTGTGGGACTACCTACAGCTCTTTGGTCCCATGTGATCATGGTGGTGCTTCCCATACGAGCGCCTCATTGGGCAGCTGCAGCGACTGCCCAGCAATCATATTTTTGGTATGATTTCAACTTCCTTGTCAACGATGAACTTACGCTGGCTCACAGGTCAGCAAGAATCAACTCTCCTCCGCTCATATATCCAGGCTGCGAAGCTCAAATACTGGCTCAACCGACCTTCTTGTCCTCCCATGTTTAGGGATGTAAAGGCTTTATTTGACAGATTTGTGTCACCCTTAATTGATACTAATGATCTGTGTGAAGATCGCAAGACATCCCCTATATTAGCAAATGCAACACCGGAAGACCTCCACAAGCTCATTCATGTTCGGCGGGTAGTCTTATGTGCTCGCACACTCTACGGGGGTCAATCTATACCCGTTATTCCACCCATGTGGGTAACAGCCTTATCCTCTATTATCCTTCCGGCGCCAGGAACGTGCAATGAACTCCAGGAATCATCAAGTACATTTTTGAAATGGAGCAAGGAGTGCGCTTCGCTGTGCAGCGCCACCTCCTGCTGGACTCTCATCCAGATCCGTTTCACCACTATCCTCACTTCCCTGCTTGTTTATATTCATCGGCCCTCGCTGAAAATCTTGAAATTGTCATGCCGGAGTGGGTGGTGTCGCATTTCGTGCGGTGGAACTTCTCTGCATGTCATATTGTTGTTGTTTCCCTCTGTCTGGTGCATCCCTCTCCATGATATATTATACTATTCTCACAATGAATAGGATTGATCTCTTCATCCCTAAATACTACGAATAGGGTTCATTTTCATGTGTCCTTAAATGCTGTACATTTTATTTAGTCATCATTGCGACGGTTGTCGTTTATTGAATCACATAATCACGTGAGATACCGGGAACATCTGGACTGAGTTCTACTCTCTATATAAAGCTCATCATGTGTTATTCGTACTCTTTTCTCTTTCTCACATATACCTCGTAGCATACTTGTTACAAAGCACTGTCCGGTGTTGGACACCCATACCCCATACCCATATGTACATACACACATACATATCTGTATCAAATTGTATATATCATGATCGGCCCTATGATAGCTGATGGCTCATGTTGTAGATGTTGTAATACCAGTACAGGTTGACGTGCAGGACTCGCAACCAGCTCCTGCTACCCCCAACACCGTCGAACGTGCGGATGACTTAACCATTGACACTCCCATCAAACGGGACAGTTCCACTATATTACCTTTTACGACTCTTGCGTGATGCCGAATAGACACTCTTAATGCCATGGGCAAGGAGATCAAAGAGAATATTGTTGGCCCGATGCCAGTGGAGATCTTTCTCGATGTGTTTCTACCGAACCGGAAAAATCACGATCCCTCAGACTTCGCTTCAGCCTCCCAAACTGGAGTATTTGACTTGGAATCCATTTCAAAAGAGCAGGATGCTTATGAACCATTCGTGCAGTGATCCTACCCCTATGATATTAAGTTCGTTGACAGTCTAACTCCAGATTAACGCTATACGACCATTTGCTCCCAAATTATCATTTGTGAACACGTCCAAACATGCAGACACGAATAACTGCTCGGCATTCACATTTAAGGTCAAGCCGGATTTATGTGTATATGTGGATACAACATCCCACGGCTGCGACATTTCCAAATTCGAAATCGATATCAAATTCAAATGGAATGACAGGCATGATGCATTCGTCAAACGTCCTGGAGTCGATAAATCAATTGTATCTCAGACTGACAATGCCTTCGATACATTGGGTCAAATAATGAGCTATGCTGCTGCTCAGCTGGCCGCTCAATATCGTACCCACGCATTCTCCGTCCTTATTATCTGTAATCGTGCTCGCCTCATCAGATGGGATAGGGAGGGAGCTATTGTCACAAACACCTTCAATTACCATCATGAGCCATACTTGGCCGATTTCTTCTATCGTTTCGGATGAGCATCGCCTGCACTGCGCGGCGTCGATACTTCTGTAATGCCCGCTAGTGATGAAGATGCTGCCCTCGCAAGGACTGGCGTTAAGCCTTGCTACTACTACGCGCATGTTCAAAGTTGCAGTCCCCCAGGATCCCGATGTCGAGGACTCTGACTGGTTGACGTTAATCATTCCCCAGCCTGTTGCTAAAGGTTGGCCGCTTGTTGGCCGCTGGACTCGCATGTGCCCTGCATTTGACAAATTCAATAACAAGGTCGTAATGTTCAAGGACTCTTGGCGCGTGACGATGAAGGATGTCCTGCCAGAAGGTCAGACTTACAAATTACTGAAGTCCCACAATGTTCACAATGTCGCAACGTGCATCGCATTTCATGATGTGATTCATCCTATTCCTCAGCAAGACACCCAGACTGTCAAGTATGGGAATGCTGAATGGGCTTGTCCCAACAATGCTGTCACTCCCCACACTCTTCACCGCCTGGTTCTCGATCTTGTGGGTGAGAAGTTGACTGATTTTGAGAACACTCGTCAACTTGCCCAGTCTGTTCGTGACACATTGCTTGGTATGTATCTTCAAACTCCCATATTATCTGATGTCCATACTCACGGTCCACACAGCCCATCAGGATGCGTATCAAAACGCAAAAATATTACATCGAGACCTTAGCGTCGGGAACATCGTCATCTACCGAGGGAAGGGCTTCCTCATTGATTGGGACCTAGCAAAGCTAGTCATCATTCAGGGTCCTCGACAAACGACACACATGGTAAGTTCGTTTCATGCTCAAACTCATTGTATTAATTTTTTTGGTATCCAGGGAACCTGGCAGTTCATGTCTGCTCACCTCGTCAAAAATACTCACTGCTGTCCACAGTATCGAGGATGACCTGGAATCCAGTCTGTATGTTGTTCTGTGGACGGCATTGATGTACAGGGAGAGCCACATGACTGTCATTGACTGGACACAATTCATTATGCAGATCTTCGATGCTGATCCATTGGTGGGATCTGGAGGATGTGCAAAATCGAATTGGCTTGTTGCAAGAACAGATTTTCCACAGGATATATTTGTCGACTGTAAACCGCTTGACAACCTCGTCCTTGAACTGGCCCAGTTCTTCTCGCATTGGTACTCCATCATCACCCCTGAGGCACAGGAGAAACTTGTACGATTGCGGCTCTCATTGCAGGAACTTGTGGACGAAGTTGGGCCTGTGTACACGGCTGTACAGCAGAAGATGATAGATGTCGCAGAAAGCTGCGTGCTGGAGTCTGCTGCATACCAGAAAGAGATGGGTATGCAGATCTTGCACTCACACAAGGCCGTCATCAATATTTACAACAAGCATATGTCATCCGACTGGCCTGACAATGACATGGCCGCCCTGCAAAAATTGTATCCGATTGACAAGTCAAGCGGACATCGTTTATTCACGAAGTCACAGGACACATCCGTACGGGTACAAGTCACACCATCTGGCAAGAGACATAAGCTAGATCCTGTGGATGACCTTGAAAACCTCAGCTCGGTAGCTGGCCTAGATAACCTTGTATCCTTCGGCCAATGATATTTGTCTAAGACTTTGCATGTCATGTATTTATCTTACGCTTACCACACGTGTCAAGTTTTCCGTCCGGTATCCAGTAAAATGAAATTATGTTCAGCAGTGCCTCTCAAGTTTTTTTTGTTCATTTGTCTGATGTCCGATGGGAAGACCTGGACTCAGGGTTTGAATGGTTCCCAGTTCCACAGTAAGTTCAGTATTTCTTGGTGATACATATTAATACTGATATAAAATCAGGTTCAAGGAGTGCCCCTTGCTATTCTGAAGCAGAACGGTTGCTGGACCTCTGTGCATATTCCACCCAGTTTCTTCAATTGAAGAATCTCAAGGGTGCGCTGTTGATTCCATCCACCAACTGGATTTAAAATGATTCAGAACACCATGGCTGGTCAACTCAGTGCTAAATATGTTCTAGTGTTCCCCCATTTTTGAGCATTTGTATCGGGCGGGCGAGATAAGTATACATTTACAAATTACTTTTTTTATTACTGACACTTCAAATAGGTGTCACTGCAACGGCACTTTGGCACAGGTCTGCTGGGAAGTGAGCATGTCAAGCATGTGGCAGATGGAGAAAAGAAGGTTCATGAACCGCGCAGGTAAGCCATCCAAGAGGTGGATGGCATTCCAGAAAAGAAGGTTCATGAACCACGGATAGCATTCCATACAAAAGGTTTATTGGTTCATAAGTAAGTCGTAAGGCAGATCTATATGTCACTTCCATTCCCCCCGGCTCTCCGTCCCACACATCCTAGATGTGCTCTAAACCCAACAGATGTTCTATCTCGTTCAACGCCTGCCATAACTGCAAAACCTCTTCACACCTATCCTCCACCATCAACACTAGGAGGCATTTTTCACGACGTGACATTTGGATGGGGGGGTGGACGGGAAGTGGCGTGTCCGGATGAGTTTGCGCGTAGTCCATATTGTCTTGTACAATTTCCTGTGCGTAGTCCCATAGCGCCTAGACACATCATTACTTGCTAATGGAGATGGGCAGCAACAGACTTACTAGTGCCAATGGCATTACTGCAAAGGTCTCAGTGTGCTCAACGCCTCCCGCGTGCTCAACGCCTCCTGTGTGCTCAACGCCTCCCGCGTGCTCCATGCCCCCAGCTTGTTCCTCTACCCCATCTCCAGCTGGTTCTTCCATGACATTCCCAACTTGTTCTTCCACCTCATGAAAAGACTGGTATCGTAGAATTAGTGTATTCACTTAGGCATCTCACTCAGATGCTAGACTTACATTAATGTCAAATGCCTACAGATAATGCATTAGTTCTGCGTGTAATCAGGGCTACCGACTTACATTTGTGTGCACTTCAGCCATCATTGATCAAAGCAGCAGCAGGATTAAGGTGATTTAAAGATGAACACTTTCGATGTTATCTCGTCTCCGCCACACAAGGTCACGTGTCACACTATGGACATCAATTCAAATTCAAGTCAATTCAACCATGGGATGGACTCGCAGGCGTAGTTGAGGGGTTCTCGGCGTTACATTCTCAGTTGTGCGCTCAACATTCAGTGAGCGCCCAATGAATGCCCACTATAATTAAACTTGACATTTTCCTATGCATTTTCCCAACTCATTTAGATACAGGGCAAATGCAAAATTTCCCAGAGTGGCAAAATGCCCGTTATTATATAATATTTTACGGAACATTTTGCTGCACATCAAAATTTTGGATTTATTTTGGATCTAAGAAGTAAAGTACGACGGTTTCAGAAACCCACAGGTGCTCGCGTGGCTTTCGCGTATTTCGCTAAAGGCCACATGGGAGCGCTTAGCTCGCTTAAACCTCTTTTTGGAAACTCGCGTGGCTTTGTCATGTGTTTTCAAGCGCCAACTCAATTTCCATTGCCCATTAGAGTAGCACACTACAAGTACTACATTTACAAAATTCAAGTGTTTTCCTTCCTGTAATTGTTTATGGTACATACATACAGTAAATAATAAAACTTAAAATGGAACAACAAATATGTGGTGAAGGAGATAAAAGAGATCAGGAAAAAACGACAGAAAACAGTTGTGAAAAATCAAAAAGGGAGCAAAAGACAATGTAGAGACTTGAAAATTGGAGACAGGAAAATGGGAAAATGGGGGAATGGGAAAATGGGGAGACGGGAGACGGGAGACGGGAGACGGGAGACGGGAGACGGGAGACGGGAGACGGGAGACGGGAGACGGGAGACGGGAGACGGGAGACGGGAGACGGGAGACGGGAGACGGGAGACGGGAGACGGGAGACGGGAGACGGGAGACGGGAGACGGGAGACGGGAGACGGGAGACGGGAGACGGGAGACGGGAGACGGGAGACGGGAGACGGGAGACGGGAGGATGTAGGAGACAATTGGGAGATGGGTAGGTGTTGGAAAAAAGTTAGGTACCATTGTAATACTGCCGGATTACAAGTTTGGCTCAGCACCTTAAGAGGGCCTTACAAGGCATTTTAACGGGCTGTTCTGAGGCACGGCGAGGCAAAACTCAATGTAAGGTCATCAAAAGGGCCCTTATAAGTGCCTTTTAATGGGCATTAAAATATTATCTTACCTGTTTAAAAGCCCTTATAAGGACACCCTCCAAATAGAGCATTAAAATGTCTTGCAAGGCCTTAAAACCCTGGGAACTTTTTTCCGACAGGCAAAGATGGGAAAATAAATACATTCAATGATACTGTTATATATTTTGTAATTTTGTCAGAATCCTGCTCAAAGAATGTAGAACTGACTGATCTTACTATGTACTTTTAGTTTTTTTGAACTGCTCATAAATGTATTTTCAAAATTATTCAAAATGCACAATTTATTAGGATGCAGCCTGAGGCCAGGAAGCCAAAGGAGGGCGTAGCCCTCCTTGGCTTCCTGTGACGAAGGAACAACACTCATTTTCCTCCCCTGAAGGAGCGCGTAGCGCTCCTTCGATTTGTGCTGAAGGCACAACGGGCGTGAGCTCGTAAAATAGGATTGTACAAGTTTACATTTGGACCAATGATAAAACTTCGAGTATTTTATACATTTAAATGGACTTTAAATTGGTGTCGAAATGCATTATTGTGCTTTGTCATTTTCCTCTCAGTCGCAATTTGTCGTTGCCCTGGTAGTGAAATTCAAAGTACGAATGACTAATTTATTATTCTCATTTCGATTAAAATCTTGCCTGAGGCAAAACTCTGAAACCGCCGCTGTGTGATATCTCGGGAGAGGTTAGACAAGACAGATCAAATTTAGTGGGAGAAGGCATCAGAGTCGTAGCGAATTGAAGTCTGAGTGAATTGAGGACCGGGGGCTGTGATTCACGCATGTGCACTCGAAGAGGGCTGACCGGTTAGTCATCGAATCGATGGCCGGACCCGCGGAAACAAAATTAGGGCGGATGAGCTATGATTGGGTGGCGGTACATTATCAAGTACTTAAGGGAGTGAATAAGTTAAATAAGGAGCGGCCATGTGTTGGCTTTTCATTTCCTTGTCGACATCGTCTCGTTCTCGTTCGAAGCATTCAGGCCATTGTTACAATGCGTGTGCTGCAACTCGTTTACTGAACGATCAACGATACACGAGTGATCATATCTCGACAGCGCAACTCTGTGATTGGGCCCGGTGATTCGCAGAACCCGGTAACTTTGCATACAACAAACGCACGCTAGGGGAGCTTACTAGGAACCTCAACCATCTTCCAGGACGACCAAGGGTGGATTTACTCTGGATCTTAATCCCAACACAAACGTCTTATCCCGACTACCCTACTAAAGCTATCAGCATCTTTCACGACCAAGACACGATATACGAATCCGATTTGCGTTTAACTCTATTAATCCAAGACATTAATTCAGTCGGCATGTCTACATCAGTGAATTCATGAGTCCGTGATATTGTACCCGTGATAACTACAGAAAGAAATAATTATGTTTCTGCCATATATCACCATTCATACGCCGATAAATTTGACTTATTGATATATAGGTATATACATCTACAAATTTAGAGTACCTTCAAGCACTCATGACAAGGGTACAACACAGCAACATGACGGCCAACAGGGGATCGTGTTGAATTTGGGTCCACTATGTTAGCCATGCTCACTTGTCATAATTTCAATTTTCAATAAAAAGCTATTCATGACTTTATGATGAAAAGCAGCACTAGCCTTGGTCATCAAATATATATGAACATTACAAGTCATGACTACGTTGTGACATTACACCATCATAACCTGGAAGGGATAGCAGGGTAATTGTGTCGAGGTTGTCGAGCGTTCGCATTTTCCCTTATCATGTCTCGAATTACAAGGCTATATAAGGCATTATCGTAGCAAATAACTTTAGCATTGATCTTCGAGATTAAGGTAGCGTAGAGTTGGCAAAACGAATGTTGCATTGTAGCATCACAGCCTGTAAGGGAAGATATGTGACTCCCAGTGAAAACCCACTATGGCGTGGCATGATGAGAACGGGCGTGATATGTTTTTTTTCTCACCTATGCAAAAAATCAGAGACAAACATACAACGTCGGTAGGCATCACATATATTGCATGATGGGGCACGATCTCCTCCGATGGGATAAGTTTTTCGTTTGATTTTCAGATGTAGTCTTATCACAACATATCATGTAGTGCAGTAGAAACCATGAATTGATAAACGACGTGCTACGGACAATATCACGGCGGCATAAAGCAGGTGCGCGGGAACAATACAGTACTAGCGGCATATATAATCTATTCAGCCTCCAGGCTTGATCCCTCGCTTCCATCTTCGACATCTGGAAGTAGAACGTGAAGGTGGTCATCAGGGCAGAATCGACGAATATCTTACCGTCTACGAAATCACTTCTGTCATACATTTGCTTCCTCAGTTGTTCTGGCTGTATTTCAACCTCGTCATCCTCGTCATCGCATGGGGGATTTGCGATGATCCGTTTTCTAAAGGATATCGACTTTGCGCATATTCCAGTGGTGTGAGGCCGCCTGACATTGCCCTAGGGAGAGCCGCCTGACATTGCCCTAGGGAGAGCGCTCAGCACTTCGTTTGACTGAGACGCGAAGAACGCACCGTTTGCACTCTGCGCCACAACATATTAGTTCTTGAA